>NC_142038.1:27888962-28040629 GCF_982192425.1 Myodes glareolus
CTAGAGTTTTGGGTATGTCTTTGTAAGAACTTTGACATCTTCAGTCACTGTGCCATGGAAAAGAAGATGCAAGCAAAAGGTTTTCCTAAACTAAAGACCTATAGCAAGGGGTCCACCAGTAGCTGAGGCAAATTTCTCCAAATATTTCAACAATGTTTATCTTAGTGTCTCTTCTTTCTTATTTTCTATCAAATAAGAACATTGAATGATTTTTTTCAGTTGTTCAGTAGGTATTTTGGAATTCTTAGCAATGAATTCCAGGGATTCATCATCCACTCCAGAGTTGATTTGGTAGCTGTTTAACTTTATCTTCCATTTTTTCCACGTCATCCATGAGGATGCCCATTGTAGGAATAGTAGCCCAAGTTCCAGCCCTGAGTGCTATATATTTAGACTTGTGCTTTCTGTCAATGTCTGCATTAGTAATATTAGGCAGGGAAAGCATAAAATTGTGGTCCTTTTGATCAGGAAGATCCTCAATGAGGGTGTCCATCAGGACTGAAAAATCATAGCTAGGTAAATCATGGTTAGATATCAAGAAAATATGTGCCACATCCATGTTAATCTGACTGAAGGTATTCACATAGTAGCTTCTGATCTGCTACAGAGTTTTTTCCCTGTCAAAGGGTTGTGGTCTGCATTTCTTTTCATTGTCTAAATCTATGTCCACCTTGGCTCTCACAAAGTAGTAATTCTTTTTCATAAATCTGATTGCTTTGGCAAGATCTAGTTCAAGTTTTGTAAACTGGGTGGCAGAAATAATAACAAAGAAGTCATACTCTTGGAATTTCATTTTCTTCAGATAATCTTTTGATGGAATGTTCATAGTTCCAATGCCGGCCATGTCCCCAAAAGATATGGTTTAATTTTTGGGGTGTTTGTATGGAGTTCTCCTCACAGTTGTCTCTGTTACTCCCACTTCAGCTACACCTTGGTCTTCAGGTCCAACCCCTCTCAAGGCATTGATGAAGCCCTTCCCTCTTCCAGAACTTCCTGTCATAGCAGTGTTGATTGGGATGTTATCAGTGTTTTCTAATGTAGCACTTATTCTAGTGTGTGCTGCCAGAAGATCCCTTTTTTCTGATGATATTCTATTAAACAGATGGTTTTCTGAGAAATGATTTTGTTTTCTGTCTTAATCTTCTTAAAATATGCAATTGAGTTGGTCACCAAATCTCCATGGTCTTCATCCACAGATATGTTAGAGGAAGATTGACCCATGATTGTGATTTAAGGAAAGTCACTGAAAATAGGAAGATGGAGTGAGTAAATTGCAGAAGATTAAAGATACCTTTGTACTTAGCACTGTGTGCTATCAGTGTGTTGTAGTCTTGGTTACATTCTGAAATTGACTAATTCCTATATATTCTGTGCTGATTTCTTTTAAGTAAATTTTATTAAATTATAAAAGTTTCCATTTCCGCCCCCCCTCCCAACACCCTCCCACTCCCCCCACTCCCCCTCCTCCTCCCTCTTCGTCCCCCAGAGCAGTCAGGGTTTCCTGCCCTGTGGGAAGTTCCAGTTCCTTCCCCCTCCCTCCAGGTCCAGGAAGGTGAGTGTCCAAACAGACTGGATCCCCAAAATCCAGTATATGTAGAGGAAACAGGTCCCAGTGTCATAGTCAATGGCTTTTCAGAAAGACTTCGGGCCAGCCACAGTCATAGAATCCGGCCAAATTCCGAGAATCTGGTTAGATCACGTCCTCGTTCAGTCCCAGTCCAACTGGCCTTGGTAAACTCTCATCAGATCCGTTCCCTTGTATCAGTGGGTGATAGTATCCCTCGCAGTACTGATTTCGTTTTTCATGTTCTTCCTCCTTCTGCTCCTCATTTGGACCTCGGGGGGCTCAGTCCGGTGCTCCAATGTGGGCCTCCGACTGCATAGCCGTCCTTCGCCAGACGAAGGATCTATGGTGATAAGCAAAATATACATCAGTATGGTCATGGGCCACGGCCGATTCAGGCACCCTCTCCTCTGTCCAGAGAGCAATCTGGGGGATCTCTCCTTGGACCTGGGATCCCATATATAATCAAGTCTCCTGTAAACCCTAAAATGGCTCCCTTAGTTGAAATATATTCTTCCCTGATCCCATATTCATCCTTCCTCCCCACCCCCATCCCAGGCCACCAAGCTTTCTCCGTTCCTCCCCTACTCCCTTCTCTCTAACCCTCTCCCCTTCCATCGACCCCCCCCCATGCACCCGAGGTTACCTGGGACTCTTGTCTATTTCCTACCTTCTGGTGGATAGCTAAATAATCTTCATCAGGTTCATCTTCTTATTTAGCTTCTCTAGGATCACGAATAATAGGCTCAAAGACCTTTAATTATGGTTAGAATCCACTTATGAGTGAATACATACCGTGTTCCTCTTTTTGGGTCTGGCTTACCTCACTCAGTAAAGCGTTTTCTATGTCCATCCATTTGCATGCAAAATTCAAGATGTCATTGTTTTTTACCGCTGAGTAAAACTCTAATGTGTATATGTTCCACACCTTTTTTAACCATTCTTCTATTGAGGGGCACCTAGGCTGTTTCCAGGTTCTGGCTATTACAAATAGTGCTGCTATGAACATAGTAGAACAAATGCTTTTGTAGTATGTTAGGGAATCTTTAGGGTATATTCCCAAGAGTGGAATTGCTGGGTCCTGAGGGAGGTTGACTCCCAGTTTCCTGAGAAACCGCCACACTGATTTCCACAGTGGCTGCACGAGTTTGCATTCCCACCAACAATGGATGAGTGTTCCCCTCACCCCACATCCTCTCCAGCATAGGCTATTGTTGGTGTTTTTAAGTTTAGCTATTCTGACAGGTGTAAGATGGTATCTCAAAGTGGTTTTGATTTGCATTTCCCTGATCGCTAAGGAGGTTGAGCATGACCTTAAGTGTCTTCTGGCCATTCGAAGTTCATCTGTTGTGAATTCTCTGTTAAGTTCAGTACCCCATTTTTTAATTGGGTTAATTAGAGTTTTAGTGCCTAGTTTCTTGAGTTCTTTGTATATTTTGGAGATCAGACCTTTGTCTGATGAGGGGTTGGTGAAGATCTTCTCCCAGTCAGAAGGCAGCCTTTTTGTCCTACTGAAAGTGTCCTTTGCTTTACAGAAGCTTCTCAGTTTCAGTAGATCCCATTTATTCATTGTTTCTCTTATTGTCTGTGCTGCTGGGGTCCTACTTAGGAAGAGGCCTCCTGTGCCTAAATCTTGTAGACTACTTCCCACTTTCTCTTCTATCAGGTTCAAAGTGGACGGATTAATGTTGATGTCTTTAATCCATTTGGACTTGATTTTTTGTGCATGGTGATAGATATGAATCTACTTTCATTTTTTTACAGGTTGACATCCAGTTATGCCAGCACCATTTGTTAAAGATGCTTTCCTTCTTCCATTGTATACCTTTAGCTCCCTTGTCGAAAATTAGGTGTTCATAAGTTTGTGGGTTAATATCTGGGTCTTCTATTCGATTCCATAGGTCGACTTCTCTGTTCTTATGCCAATACCAAGCTGTTTTCAATACTGTAGCTCTATAATAGAGTTTGAAGTCAGGGATGGTAATGCCTCCAGAAGTTCTTTTATTGTATAAGATTGTTTTGGCTATCCTGGGTTTTTTGTTTTGCCATATAAACTTGATTATTGTTCTCTCAAGGTCTGTGAAGAAGTTTGATGGGATTTTGATGGGGATTGCATTGAATCTATAGATTTTGGTAGAATTGCCATTTTTGCTATGTTGATTCTCCCAATCCAAGAGCAGGGGAGGTCTTTCCATTTTCTGGTATCCTCCTCAATTTCTTTCTTCAAAGACTTAAAGTTCTTGTCAAATAGGTCTTTCACTTCCTTGGTTAGAGTAACCCCAAGATATTTTATGCTATTTGTGGCTATCATGAAAGGTGATGCTTCTCTGATTTCCCTCTCTGCTTCTTTATCCTTTGTGTATAGGAGGACCACTGATTTTTTGGAGTTGATCTTGTATCCTGCCACGTTACTAAAGGTGTTTATCAGCTGTAGGAGTTCTTTGGTAGAGTTTTTGGGGTCACTTATGTAAACTATCATATCGTCAGCAAATAACGAAAGTTTAACTTCATCCTTTCCAATACGAATCCCCTTGATCTCCTTATGTAGTCTTATTGCTATTGCTAGAACTTCAAGCACTATATTGAAGAGGTATGGAGAGAGTGGACAGCCTTGTCGCGTTCCTGATTTTAGTGGAAAGGCTTTGAGTTTCTCTCCATTCAGTTTGATGTTAGCTGTCGGCTTGCTGTATATTGCTTTTATTATATTTAGGTATGATCCTTGTATCCCCAGTCTCTCCAACACCTTTATCATAAATGGGTGTTGAATTTTGTCAAATGCTTTTTCAGCATCTAGTGAGATGATCATATGGTTTTTTTCTTTCAGTTTATTTATATGATGGATTACATTGATAGATTTGCGTATGTTGAACCAGCCCTGCATCTCTGGAATGAAGCCGACTTGATCATAATGGATAATTTTTCTAATGTGCTCTTGGATTCGGTTTGCCAGTATTTTATTGAGAATTTTTGCGTCGATGTTCATGAGTGAGATTGGCCTGTAATTCTCTTTCTTGGTTGTGTCTTTGTGTGGTTTTGGTATTAGGGTAACTGTAGCTTCATAAAAGGAGTTAGGCAATGACTCTTCTGTTTCTATATTGTGGAATACGTTAAGGAGTATAGGTATTAGCTCTTCCTGGAAGTTCTGGTAGAATTCTGCATTGAAACCATCTGGTCCTGGGCTTTTTTTGGCAGGGAGATTTTTGATAACAGCTTCTAATTCTTCGCGACTAACAGGTCTATTTAGATTTTTCACCTGTTCTTGGTTAAACTTTGGTATATGGTACTTATCTAAAAAATGTCCATTTCTTTTACATTTTCCAACTTTGTGGCATATAAACTTTCATAGTAAGATCTAATGATTCTCTGAATTTCCTCTGTGTCTGTGGTTATGTCCCCCTTTTCATTTCTGATCTTATTAATTTGCATGTTCTCTCTCTGCCGTTTGATTAACTTGGATAGGGGTTTGTCAATCTTGTTGATTTTCTCCAAGAACCAGCTTTTTGATTCATTGATTCTTTGGATTGTTTTCTCTGTTTCTATTTTGTTGATTTCAGCCCTCAGTTTGATTATTTCCAGTCTTCTAGACCTCCTGGGTGAATCAGCTTCTTTTTTTTTCTAGATCTTTCAAGTGTGCTGTTAAGTCTCCAATGTGTGCTTTCTCAGCTTTCTTTAATTGGGCACTTAGTGCTATGAACTTTCCTCTTAGCACTGCTTTCATAGTGTCCCATAGGTTTGAGTATGTTGTGTCTTTGTTTTCATTAAATTCAAGAAAGAGTTTAATTTCTTTCTTTATTTCTTCCTTGACCCAGGGGTGATTTAGTAGTTGACTGTTCAGTTTCCATGAGTTTGTTGGCTTCCTGGGGGGAGCATTGTTGTTGAATTCTAATTTTAGTCCATGGTGATCTGACAAGACACAGGTAGTTACTAATATTTTTTTGTATCTGTGGAAGTTTGCTTTGTTACCGAGTATGTGGTCAATTTTCGAGAAGGTTCCATGAGCTGCAGAGAAAAAGGTATATTCTTTCCTATTTGGGTGGAGTGTTCTATAGATGTCTGTTAAGTCCATTTGATTCAATACCTCCAATAGGTCTCTCAATTCTCTGTTTGGTTTCTGTCTGATTGACCTGTGCATTGGTGAGAGAGGAGTGTTGAAGTCTCCTACTATTAGTGTGTGTGGTTTGATGACTGCCTTGAGTTCTAGAAGAGTTTCTTTTACATATGTGGGTGCCTTTATATTAGGAGCATAGATATTCAGGATTGAGACTTCCTCCTGATGAATTGTTCCCGTTATGAGTATGAAATATACATCTCCATTTCTTCTGATTGATTTTAGTTTGAAGTCGATTTTGTTAGATATTAGAATGGCCACGCCCGCTTGTTTCTTAGGTCCATTTGCTTGGAAAACCTTTTCCCAACCCTTTACTCTGAGTAAGTGTCTGTCTTTGTGGTTGAGGTGTGTTTCTTGTAAACAGCAGAATGTTGGATCCTGTTTTCGTATCCAATCTCTAAGTCTGTGCCTCTTTATAGGTGAATTGAGTCCATTGATATTAAGTGATATTAATGACCAGTGGTTGTTGACTCCGGTCATTTTTTTTTTTTTTTTTAGGTAGTAGAGTGTATGTGTTTTTCTTCTTTGATTTGTGCTTGTGAATGGTCGCTAGATGTTCGAGTTATTGTAGGCCGTGTTGGGAATGTTGGATTCCATCGGTAGTGATTTTCCTTCTAATATTCTCTGTAAGGCTGGATTAGTAGCTACGTATTGTTTAAATTTGTTTTTATCCTGGAATATTTTGTTTTCTCCGTTGATAGTGAACAATAGCTTGGCTGGGTATATTAGTCTGGGTTTGCATCCATGGTCTCTTAGTTTCTGCAATACCTCTATCCAGGATCTTCTGGCTTTCATGGTTTCCATAGAGAAATCCGGTGTAAGCCTGATAGGTTTACCTTTATAAGTTACTTGACCTTTTTCCTTTGCAGCTCTTAAAATTTTTTCTTTAATATTTATGTTTTGTGTTTTGATTATTATATGGCGTGGGGATGTTTTTTTCTGATCCAATCTATTCGGTGTTCTGTATGCTTTTTGAACCTTCATAGGAATATCGTTCTTTAAGTTGGGAAAGTTTTCTTCTATAATTTTGTTGAATATATTTTCTGGGCCTTTGATCTGCAGTTCTTCTCCTTCTTCAATCCCTATTATTCTTAGATTTGGTTTTTTTATTGTGTCCCAGATTTCCTGAATGTTTTGTGAAGAGAATTTGTTGGATTTGCCGTTTTCTCTGACTAGAGCATTTATTTTCTCTATGGTATCTTCAGAATCTGAGATTCGTTCTTCTATCTCTTGTATTCTATTGGTTATGCTTGATTCTGTAGTCTCCGCTCGTTTACCTAGGTTTTCCATATCCAGCCGGTTCTCGTTTTGTGTTTTCTTCATTGCCTCCATTTCAGTTTTCAATTCTTGGACTGTTTCCTTTACTTGTTTGATTGTTTTTTCTTGGTTTCTCAGGGTATCACTCACGGATTTACTTATTTCTTCAAACTTTCTGTTATATTTCTCATCCATTTCTATACTCATTTCTTCAAACTTTTTGTTATACTTCTCGACCAGTTCCTTAAGGGAGTTATTCATATCCTGTTTAAGGGACTCTATTGCTTTCATAATGGCACTTTTTTCCACTTCATCTAGGTTAGAGTGTTCAAATCCTTCTGTTGTAGGGTCGTTGGGATCTGATATTTTCATGTTGTTTTTCAGATTGTTGGAGGAGGTCTTGCCTTGGCGTCTGCCCATCTCTTCGATCAAATGCTCTCTATTGGAACTTCTGGTATCGGGTCAGGTTCCCTTGTTGGGCAGGGAGTTCACTGATAGAATGCCTACCTTTCCCCAGGCAGGGTATTGAAGCACAGGCACTCCCTCTTTCCGGGATGCCCCTACAGAGCAGGCCCAGTGTGCAAGGCAGCTGAACTGGGGAAATTTTATGGCCTCAGTGGGAGGGAAGAAATATAGAAATTTGTACCTGGATGGAAGCTGGGATGGCAGGCGGGAGAGCCTAGCAGGGTGGAAACAGCACTGCAGGCTGACCTGGGAGTCTATGGGGTCGGGGAAAGTCCTAGCTCCTCCTCACCGGGCTCCTGCCGCGGGCCCAAATCAACTCACCACTCCGAAGGCCCTCTGGATGGAAGCTGGGATGGCTGGCGGGGAAGCTAGCAGGGTGGAGCCAGCAGAGCAGGCTGACCTGGGAGTCTATGGGGTCGGGGAAAGTCCTAGCACCTCCTCCCCAGGCCCCTGTCGCGGGCCCGAATCAACTCACCACTCCCCTGATTTTTTTTTATACAAGTTACAGACACATGTTATAGTTCTTTGGAGGAGAAAACTCTTGGAGGAGGGGCCACTTGTTGGTTTCTGGCCACCACCTAGCTTAGACTCAAAATAATCACACAGAAACTCATTTGCGGAATTGTCCCCATCAGATTGGACTTGGGGCGTGCCTATGGAACATTCTTTATTGAGTATTGATATGTGAAGTCCAAGTTCACTGTGGATGGTATACCAATGGCAGGTGGCCCTGGATAATTTAAGAATTTTTTATCAGGGAGCAAGCTAGTAAACAGCATACTCCTACTGTTCCTTTAGCGTTTCTGCCCTAAATTCCCTCAGCAACTGACTGTGATCAGAATGGGTAACCTGTTGGGGTCCGGTGCTAACCCAGACCATAAATTATTTCTCTTGACCAGACCCCAACATAAACTATCTCTCTTGACCGGCATGGAGGTGCAGGAATAAAGACAAAACTCAAAAGGCTTCATCAGGAGAGAGATTCTCAGTGGTCCCCCATGAAATCCTGAGTTTACATCCTGAAGAATTCCTCTTGTTTATTTCAAACAACCTTATATATCAAAACTTAAACTGAGGGGAAAATTCATTAGTATTCCGTTTCCTAGGTAACTAGGTGAATGGCTTTTAATCGTGTTCAAACCTATCTATGTCTCCTCTGTCACATCTTCCTACTCTGCATGCTAGCTCAGTCACCTAGGCTGAACTAGCATCTCTATTCAGGCATCCCCCAAAATACAGAGAAGGAGCAGAGCAACATTCTGACCTTTTGTTAGGGTAGTGACAGCCTGTCTGGAAGGCTAGGTGACCACCTCAGGTACTAACCATGGCTTGATAGCCTGGCTGCCAAATCATATAGAAATATGGACCTACAATCCACTTTCTCTTATTAATTTTAATAAAACCTGCGCTTCTGCAACAGGACAGAAGATCATATCTGGCTTGAGCAAAGACTTCTCCATTTACCCAAATTTTCCCATCTCTGGAACAGGCATTCATACATGCAAGCTTCTGTCTTAGGCATCTTGGGAGAAGAAACTTCAAACCCATCATTGACTGCTGATCTCTGTGAAGAAAAGAGATCAATGGAGAGAGATACCTTTGGGCTCTGTGTCCTGGAGCCACAATTTCTTGTCATGATAAATTATAATACTTTATGAACAATCATGCTCCTAAAGGCTATATTCTCCTATTTAAAGGAGAAAGGATCGCCTGAGTTGAAAATGTTTCTTTAGCTAGTTTAGAGCATCTCTTAAATCTTTTACGTTGTATCAAAATCTAAAATTCTTAACATATGCATTAAACCCCAACATTTACAGGGTGTGTCAAATCTCTCTCAACATCATATAAGCAGTTTCAAACATTATCATCAGGTCAATACCATAATTTTTAACATTATTGCTCAATACCAACTTTTCTCAATATCTTAGTTACAAGATCATCAAGTCAGTATCATAATTCTCAGTATTATTGGTCAATGTCAACTTTTCTCAACACCTTATATGTAGTTACAAACATCAAGTCAATACTGGTAAGAGTACAATGACATTGCTGTTATCAAATACCAGTTCCAGTCTCTGAACAGCGTTAAACCATTAGGCGGCCTCCTTTCTTAAGTGAAGAGGAGTTTCAGTCATTTATTATTTTGAGCCTTTCTTTTCCTAAGGGGAAAGCTTAGGTCTTAGTTCTTAGGTTTAATATTTTAATGAAGATGAGTTCTGTGTCACAAAGTTTAAAACAGTCAGGTATTCAGTCTGCATCTCGACTCCAAAGCAAACAGGATTCAAACTGCAGAAAATTGTCGTCATTGTGGTTGTGAACTCAGCAGGGTCCCTGGGTCTGTGTGTGTTCCCAGTGTCTGGAAGCAGCTCAGCATCTATCCCTCAGTCCAGCATGGCACCCTGCAGTGTAGAGTGTTGGCAGCAGGTCCTGGGATCAGGGACTCTTTTCTGTGGGGGCTGGGAAGACTGGATCAAGGATTCCTCTCCATTTCCTTTCTTGAACTCCTCTATGGGGGGCGTTTAAAGTTATGATGTCATCATGTCTGCCACTCCTTTACGGTATATGCAGTCATCTCATCCAGCTTTATTTTCATTCTGTGAACAAAAGCACAAACCCATTCAACCCCAAATTAATATAGGTTGGGTCTTTTTATAAGTCATTGCATGGGCTTTTTTCACCTTGCCTCAACAAAGGCCACCTTGGTGCCATCGTGCCAGATTAAAAGTCTGCAGCTTTTATCCTCTAAAGTTGTTTTCGAGGAGCTATATCACACTCCACAATTCCTTTTCATTATTTTTTTTTATGAGTGAAAAGAGAGAAGGGTTTATTTCTCTTTTTTTTCCAAAGTTTATTTGGAAAATTTTCCAAACTTTTAAATTATAAAAGTTTCCATTTCCGCTCCTCCTCCCAACACCCTCCCACTCCCCCCACTCCTTCTCCTCCTCCCTCTTCTTCCCTAAGAGCAGTCAGGGTTTCCTGCCCTGTGGGAAGTTCAAGTTCCTCCCCTCTCCCTCCAGGTCCAGGAAGGTGAGTGTCCAAACAGACTGGATCCCCAAAATCCAGTATATGCAGAGGAAACAGGTCCCAGTGTCATTGTCAATGGCTTTTCAGAAAGACTCCGGGCCAGCCCCATTCAGAGAAACCGGCCACATTCAGAGAATCTGGTTGGATCACATGCTCGTTCAGTCCCAGTCCAACTGGCCTTGGTGAACTCTCATTAGATCAGTCCCCTTGTATCAGTGGGTGATCGCACCCCTCGCGGTCCTGATTTTCTTTTTCATGTTCTTCAATTTTTGCATAATATCCTTTAAAGGATCTTTAGCTATAACATTAGCAAAATATAGTTGTAAGAATTGCAGCAATGATCATCTGGGAAAGGATTATTACTCTGGCCTTTGAATTGAGCAAACACACTTGCCCAAGAATCATTATCTTAAAATTATTAATTAATCTATTGCTTAGTATAAGAAACATTGATCATAGTCAATTCTCTGCTAAAATAGCTCCTAGATTTTGTCCTGCTCTTTTGTATCAGGCAAGCTACTGCTTTAAATTAAGAGCTTAATATATCAACTGGCAAAAATGGGAAGGTGCAGCCATAAAAAACACTCTGTTTTTTCATAAACTGCTGTAGAATAAGTTTTGTACTTAATACACACACTTGCTATAGCTAAGTCATAATTAATATACTGTACTTGCTGATATTGTATACTCTGCCTGTTGACCTAAACTCCACCTGCTTGAGTACCTGTTTGGCAGCTTCTATAAAGCTTCTATAAAGCTTCTACTGGAAATCGGCTTATTTCTCCCTTTAAAAATTTTACTTTGTAGCTCAATATCTCCCATAAGATAATATTATAACTAAGGCTTCAACCACTGTATATTTAATTAAAGTTTGTAGGACTATCTTTCTTTTAAGTTGCAAGTCTGCCTAGCTGATGGGAAAATGGAAAAAGAAAGCATATTTAACTAATGATGCAGACTTAATTAGAATCAGCATGTAGAAGAATGAAAACGGATCCATATTTATTTCTGTGCACAAAACTCAAGTCCAAATGAATCAAAGACCTCAACATAAAATCAACCACACTGAAGCTCACAGAAGGAAAAATCAGAAATACATTTGAATGCATTGGTACATCTCAAACACAGCCTCAGTGGCCCTAACACTGAGCGAAACAATTAATGAGACCTCCTGAACTGAGAAGCTTCTGTATAGCAAAGGACATAGCCAACAAGTCACAATATCAGTCTATAGGATGGGAAAATATAGTTACTTATCACTAATTCACTCCAAAAAACATATGAAGAACTCAGGAAATTAGTCATCAAAAGAACAAATAATCCAATAAAAAAAATATGTTCCAGACCTAAACTGAAAACTCTCAACAGATGAACTTAAAATGACTAAAAGACACTTAAAAAATGCTCACACACAACATTCTTAACCATTAGAGAAATGTAATTCAAAACTCTGAGGTTCCATAATATCAGTAGAAGAATGATCAAGATCAAAAACACTGCTAACAACTTATGCTTAAGAGAATGTGGGGTAAAGAAAAAACTCCTCCACTGCTGGTGGGAGTGTAAACTGGCACAGCAGCTTTGAATCCTAGTATAGCAATAGGTGCCCGTCTGTCTACCTTAAAACTCAGCAATACCCCTTTTGGGCCTATATACAAAAGATGTTCAACCATACCATAAGGACATGTGCTCAACTTTGTTCACAGCAGAATTACTTTGTCATAGACAGAATCTAAAAACAACCCAAAATGCACCTCTTCTACACATATAATAAATGAGAGACATTATCATTTGCAATAGCCATAAATACCATAAAATATCTTGAAGTAACTTTAACCACACAAATGGAAAAACCTGCAGAAGAACTTTAAATCTTTGAAGAAAGAAATTTGAGCCATCAGAAAATGGAAAGATGTCTTATTCTTATTCTCTTGGGGAAGTAGAACCAGCATAGCAGAATGACAATCTTACTGAAATCGACCCACAAATTCAATGCAAATGCCCACTAAAATTAGAGCAAAATTCTTCATAGACTTTGAAAGAACAATCTTCAACTTTATAAGAAAAAAACAAAACCCAGGATAGCCTAAACAATCTTAAAATCCTGTACAATCAAGGAACTCTCGAATGCACCACAATCTCTGACTTTAAAACTTCACTGCAGAACCACAGTACTGAAATCAATCCACCTTGGATACAAATTCACACGCCTACAAACAGCAGATTTTTGACAAAGAAGCAAAGTTGTGAAATGGAAAAGAAGCATATTTAATCTGCTCGGTTATTTTGAATTGTCCTGAAGCTGTAGTTTTCCGAGGTTACTTTATTTCAAACCTGCCTTTCAGCTCCCTGCTGAATCTGCCTCAGGGCAGGGGATAGCAGCCTGCTGTCCCAGCTCTGGTGGGCATAGCTGTGCTGGTTTTTAACTTTCTTTTTTGTTTTAACTTGTAATCATAAAATTAAGAGAATTCCTGAATATTCTCCTTTGTTCTACTGGCTGACTTCGGGATGGCTGTCTGGGGTTAAATTTGTTCTCTAAGCCTACTCCTGCTTGCCTTTTACCCGCAGGTGGGTTAGATTTAGCTGGCTACCGCACACACATGATGCTTTAATCTCAGCGGTAACCTAGGTGATTCTTGGGCCCCAAACCATTTTTTCCTTCACTTTTCCTACCCGCTTAGCAAGCGATGAAAGTTGTATCTCCAGGTCTATTACGCTTACAGATTCTAAATATCTCTGCCGTTGTTTCTGCTCCACTCTAACTCCCTTTAGCTACCAACATATATAACTGAATACTTTTTCCTTATCCCATATATAACTTATTTACACATTTTTCCTCCCGATTTAAGTTTTGTCCCATTTCTCTACACTTCCTTAAAATTTATTCTCTATATCTGAGCACTCAATACTTACATATCCACCTGTGTTGAAATTTTTTCTCGTGGGTTCCTCACTTCTCTACTTCCTCACTTCTTTTGTGTTTTTTGGGGTTCGCAGATCAGCCTCAAGTCTGAGCACTATTATGTCAGGGTCTGGTGCTAGCCTGGACCATAATTATTTCTCTTAATCAGACCCCAACATGAACTGTCTCTCTTGACCGGCGTGGAGGTGTGGGAATAAAGACACATCTCACACGGCTTTATCAGGAGGGAGATTCTCAGTGGTCCCTCATGAAATCCTGAGTTCACATCCCGAAGAATATCATTTATCATATTATTTTTCAAAATCCTTTTGGTCATGGTATTTATCCAAGCAGTAGAAAGGAAGCTAGAACAAACTTCTGCTAGCTCCCAGTTAAATTCTTAATTATGGATAAATTAAAACTTAGGTAACGTAAGGGAAAATGATATAAAAATCTGCATGAGACCTTTATGAGACTGCATGAGACTATAAAAACCCGAGCAACTGTGTTGCATCTAACTTGAGTGCAGCAATGTATATCAAATCCAAGATGTCTTCTCCACATGTGCACCCTTTCTTCAGTGTGTACTTCAGATGAATAGATATTTAACATATCCATAGCTTTACACATTTCGAAATAAATAATAATGAATCATATTTGACATCAGTGTTTAACCAATGCCAAATCTCTAATGATCACATAAATCTAATTTCCTCTTTTATTTATGTTTTCAAAAGATGTCAGTAAGTGTAGCTATTGTATTTGGTGGAAATAAATTTTAATTTTCCTAGATTTACTTTCCTTTTTGTACTGTCCATGAGGAATATAAACTTGCAATTGATGTGAGAACTCCTTCAGCCAATAGCCTTTAAAATTCCAGCTCACTTGGGCATGGTAACTTATACTATAAATGCAGTCTTAGAACTTGCATGCTCTCTCTGGGCTGCTGGATTCGGTTCCTGTCCTGAGTTTGGGCAGAGGACTATGATCTGTGAGTCTTCCCCTAAATTAAGAACCCTTTATTATACTCAATTCTGAGCTAGTGTGGGACTACTTTATATCATCACTCTACATCTGGCGCCCACATGAATCCCAACTCCACACCTACGGGAACTGGCCCAAAAGGTCTAATCCACACCCCAGAAGGCTTCCCACTCCCTGCTTGCCTGGCTTGATTTCACCTACTAAGCAGTTTTATTTCCCCAAACCCCACCATAGCGGAGATACCCCTTTTGTGGGTCTACATGCAGTGTTGACTTACACAGCTTTTAGTTTGTGTTTCTAGCTCACAAGCTCTGGGTTTCTTGATATTCTGGCCACCAAAAAACTCTCTCCGAGTACAAAATTGCTTTAATTGCTCTTAATTTGTTAAGCAAAGCAGATTTGTCAGTATTTAAGCAGGCACCAGTATGCAGAACCAGGTGGGACCGTTCATGCTCCACTGGTCTATCACATGGTTGCAACCACGACACCTGTTGGCCAATAAGGATTATTACATTTGCAACAAATTACTGAAGACCCATGGCAAAGTACATTCTTTAACGTAAATAAATCAATAAATTTGAATAACATATGATTGCAGACAATACCACCATCCAGGAATTTAATAACCTTTTTTACTTATACTATGAATGGTATTCTCAAGGCTTATATGGTTTTTCTGATACATTCATTTATTGGATATTGGTACTTAGCTTTCTTTAAGAAAATGATTTGATAACAGAGCACTTTTAGAAATGATACAGTCTTATTATACAATAATGAATGAACAGCTAGCTGACAGGATTAATACCACCAAAAATATAATTTATAATAAGACATTTTAGGTCAGCATACTTTAAAAGCATATTATTATTAAACACAGATATGAAGTACCCAAAACAATCTTAAATACACACAAGGCCTTTGAAACTGAGGCTATTTTTAATTTTAATTTTTTGCTAATTTTACATAGCAACCACAGTTTCCCCTCCCTCCTCTCTTCCCAACTCCCATCCTAGCTCTCCCTGCACCCCCTCTTATCTCATCCACTCAGAGAGGGTAAGGTCACCCATGGGGAATCAACAAGGCCTTGCACTTCAAGATGAGGCAAGATCAAGGCTCTCGCCCACTGCATCAAGGCTGAGTAAGGCATCCCACCACATGAATGGGCTCTAAAAAGCCAACTCATTCACCAGGGATAGATCATGGTCCCACTGCCAGGATCTATCCTTTTTTGCCTAGTTTCTATTCAGATATGTCTGTATATAAGATTGAGGGGGGCTGATCACATGGGCAGTCTTACTTCCATATGTCAGCACCCATTCTAAGGACAAGACAACCATCCTTAACTCATCTTTGGTTCTTCTGGCCCCTGAGAAGACATCAGTTGTGTTGTATGATCTTTTCTTGGGGAGACAAACAAATATCAATTCATCCCTTATAGGCACCCATAACAAACCAAAGAAACATTGTCTTTCAAGTCGAGTTAGGAACATTGATCACACATAGGAAGTTGTGTCATTGCAAAGCCCATCTTAGAGTGGCATTGACTCACCAGAATCACAGCCCTGGAGGCCCCTGCATCATTTGCAGGTATCTTCGCTGGCCTGAAATCCCCACTCCTGGGAGAATAATTTTTGCTTTTACAACCTGTAGGAGAGCTTCATGACTCTTTTGAGGTTTGCACTATCTAAGATATTATTTTTATTTACCTCCTGCATCTTATTTTATTTTATAGTTAAAATGTGTCTGTCTGTTTAGTGTGCATGTTCACACATGTGTGGGCATGTCAGGCTTATGTTGGGCCTCATCCTCAGTTTCTACTTTTTTCATCAAGGCAGGGTCTCTCGATTGAACATGGAGATTGCAGAAGTACACACTGTAGGTAGGCAGTTTGCTCCATGATTCCACTCTCTTCTGTCTTCTGAACATGAGAGTTCAAGGTGGCTGGACACCCGCTCAGCATTTATGTGGGTTCTGGATATTGAGTTCTGGTCCTCATACATGCATGGCAAGTACTTTATGCACTTGATCATAAATTCCCCTCAACCTTCTGAGTTTTCATTAGAATGATTAGGAGGAAAGAGCAATAATACAACTATTTAATCTTTTGTGTCTGTGCTTGTGCATGTTTGGGTGCTGCATGCGTGCATTCATGAGTGTGTGTGTGTGTGTGTGTGTGTGTGTATGTGCGCATATATGTTTTCAACTGTGCATGTGGAGATCAGGAAGGAAGGTAGAGAACTGAGGTTGGGGATTGTCAGGTTCTGACATATTAACACATATGAACCTTACCCCTAGGTTTTCCCATGTTGATAGTGGATTGGCTAGTGTTACAGGGTGGAGGGCAGGCATGGAAGGACTGGGAAATGAATAGGATTTGGGTACATACTGTGAAATTTGAAAAAAAGAATTATAAATATATTCTAAAAAACAAACAAAAAAGCAGAATGTGGAACTGTAAACAGATGTGGAGTCCAGTCAGTCCTACAGGGTGAAAGGTCCATCTCTCGGCCTTTACCCCGTTATTCAAACAGGGACTTCTTTTCCTAAAATAAATAACAATGATAAATAAATATTTTAAAAAAGGGTTTATTTTTCATTTTATTCTCCTTATATTAACTGACTTGGTTATGAGTTTTTCTATCATTAGAAAAATTTTTAAATATTCTTTTAATCTCTTGGTCTTCTCTCTTCCCCTCTATGACTTCTCTACTCTCTCCTTTGTCCCTTCATTTATTTAACTTTGTTTCTCAAATTTTTGTCTTTCCTTGTCCCTTTCCTTTGTCACAAGGGAAAGAGAAAGAACAAAAGCTTCTTGCTCTGCTTAACCTCTTGGCACTTCCTGCTTTTTGCAGCTGGCAGTGTTCCAACAGAAGCCCTTTATTTTGCTCCAAAAAGTAGTGCCAGGCACCTAAGCTGAGGGAACAAGCAGCATTTGTGTCTGACCTGAGAACTGTATCCAACTAGGAGGAAACCCACAGTTTTTTTCTCTCTCTGTGTCCTCAACCCTAGTAAGTCTAGATGCTTTAGCCTTTGTTTCTATTTCCAGAGCCAGGAAATGGTCACCGCGCAAAAGAAGGAGTTTGGGAACCAGTCATGAAAAGGGGGCTTGGTGCGGGACAATTGTCCATATTCTGTCAATTATGTTTTAAATAAATGCTGATTGGCCAGTAGCCAAGCAGAAAGTATAGGCGGAACAACCAGACAGAAAGTAGAGACAGGCCAATGAGAACAGGAGAATTCTGGGAAGATGGAAGCTCTCTCTGCAGTCCTGTCCAGACACAAAAGAAGCAAGATGTGACTGCCCCACTGAAAAAGGTACAGAGCCATGTGGCTAACACAGATAAGAATAATGGGCTAATGTAAGTTATAAGAGTTATAAGAAGCCTGAGCTAATGGGCCAATCAGTTTATGATTAATGTAGACCTCTGTGTGATTTCTTTGGAACTTAATGACTATGGGGACCAGGCAGGACAGAAACCCGACAACAGGGGCTGAAGGAAAAACATTCCAGAATGCTGTCCAAGGCCAGCGGGGCTCTGTCCCAAGTTATGATGATCCGGCTTTTTGCATAAACAGAATGTACATCCCCAAAGCTTTGAAAAGTGTGGCTTAGGCAGTTGGCCGCTAATATAAAACTGTCCACTAGATAGAGCAAGTTTGAAACAGCTTCAACCAGCACTGGGGAGCCTTGGGAAATTGTGATTCTGTTGGTACCAAGTAGAAGACATCAGGCAGAAAATTAAAAAAAAAAAAAGGTGGGTGGCAGTGGCACACACCTTTAATCCCAGCACTTGGGAAGTAGAGGCAGGAAAATCTCTGTGACTTTGAGGTCTGCCTGGTCTACAGAGTGAGTTTCAGGACAGGCTCCAAAGTTTTTGAAACCCTACTCAAAAAAAACAAAAAACAAAAAACAAAAAACAAAAAAACCAAAACCCCAAATCAAAACAAACAACAAACAAACAAACAAACAAAACACAACCAGGCCAAAAAGAAATTAGTGTTCTCTATAGGGGCATAATAACCAAAATTTCCAGAACACCATGCAAAGCTGTTATTCACACAAAGACATAGGAAAGGCAATCAGAACAACTTGCAGGAAAGGTAAGTTAATAGAAATATCAGATTTTTCTTTGAAAAGAAGTCAATAAAATGAAAAAGACTTGCTATTGACTTGGAGAAAAATTACAAATTAACAATCAGATCTTATGCACAACATAAAAGATTTCCTAAAACTCAATAGCAAGAAAACAAGCAATTCTATTTTCTAAACAGGGCTAAAACTTAAATAGACACATTAGCAAAAAGAAACACCGATGTCAAATCAAATAATCACTTGACTATACAGTCACCATTGAGGGAATTCTAATGAAAACTTCAAATACCCACTAGGCGGGGAAGGATTCCAAATGTAATCTCAGATGCTTAGCAAGTATAACCTTGTCTCATGCTGCTGGGAATGTTCCCATTGAGAAACAGTTTGCCAGTATTCAACAACATAAATTCCACTTTACCCAGCATTCCTCATGTTGAGGACCTGAGGACTGGCCTCAACAAAAACACTTCTTATCAGGGTAAGGGAGTGGGAAAATAGAGAAAGGAACCATAAGACAGTATTGGGAGGGAGTTTCAGGGATTATTCAGATCCTGAAATCACCTGCATTTATTTTCCCACTGTTTTCACACTTAAGGTAAACTGGGGGAGAAGGTAACAAAGGCTTCATTAACATGACAGCCTGAGACTTTCCATCATCAGCATTGGGTTGCCTAGGTAGCAGGAAGACTCAAATCAGGGTTTACTCGCAGACACAGGTCATGTAGACAGAAAACACCCCCTCCCCGGGTATCTCATAAGTTACTGTGGAAGGAGCAGAAGTACATTGGCAATCCTGACCACCTGTCGGGATGGCGCTGAGCTATCTTAACTTCAAATAGAGGCCAGGCAGCCACCTCCTGACTGATTATGATTAATCCTTGTTATTCCCCAAACTCGCTGACCCTCAGATAAGGTGGAAAATGGGCCTGCATTTCTCGGCCTCCACAGTTAGGTACTAACCAAAAATAAGTAAATAAATAAATTAAAAAAAAATGGGCCAGTGAGATGGTTCAACCGGTAAAGATACTTGTGGTCAAACCTAGACTCTTCAGTTCAATCTCTGGGAACCTCATGGTAAGGAGAGAACTAATTTTAGCAGGTTGTCTCTCACCTCCACCTATGTGCATAATATGCATTCGCATAAATAAATATGTAAAAAATCATGGAAAAATGAAACATCGCATTCATATAAAACATTATCCAGGGACTGGTTCAGTGGGTAAGAACATCCTGCACAAGAATGAAGACCTGCAAACTGGGAGTCAACCTCCCTCAGGACCCAGCAATTCCACTCTTGGGAATATATCCAAGAGATGCCCTATCATACCACAAAAGCATTTGTTCAACTATGTTCATAGCAGCACTATTTGTAATAGCCAGAACCTGGAAACAACCTAGGTGCTCCTCAATAGAAGAATGGTTAAAGAAGGTGTGGAACATATACACATTAGAGTTTTACTCAGCAGTAAAAAATAATGACATCTTGAATTTTGTTTGCAAATAGATGGAAATAGAAAACACTTTACTGAGTGGCTCAGACCCAAAAAGAGGAATATGGTATGTACTCACTCATAAGTGGATTGTAGCCATAATTAAAGGTCTTTGAGCCTATAATTCGTGATCCTAGAGAAGCTAAATTAGAAGATGAACCTGAAGAAAATCATAGTTATCCTCCTGGATATTGGAAGTAGACAAGATTGCCAGGCAACCTTGGGGTACATGTGTGTGGGGGTGGAAGTAAGGGGAGATGGTTAGAGAGAAGGGAGGAGGGGAGAATTGGGGAAAGCCTGGGGGAATGGGATGGGGGGAAGGGAGGAAGGATGGATATGGGAACAGGAAAGTATATATCTCAACTAAGGGAGCCATTTTAAGGTTTGCAAGAGACTTGATTCTAGAGGGGTTCCCAGGTCCAAGGAGAGATCCCCAGATTGTTCCCCAGACAGCAGAGGAGAGGGTGCCTGAAATGGCCTTGGCCCATAACCACACTGAAGAATATTTTGCATATCACCATAGAACCTTCATCTGGCGATGGATGGAGATAGAGACAGAGACCCACATTGGAACACTGGACTTAACTCCCTAGGTCCAAATAAGAAGCAGAAGGAGGGAGAATGTGAGCAGGGAAGTCAGGATCAGAGGGAACCTTCATCCGACGATGGATGGAGATTGAGACAGAGACTCACATTGGAGCACTGGACTGAGCCCCCAAGGTCCAAATGAGGAGGAGAAGGAGGGAGAACATGAACAAGGAAGTCAGGACCGCGAGGGGTGCGTTCACCCACTGATATAAGGGGACTGATGTAATGAGAGCTCACCAAGGCCAGCAGGACTGGGACTGAACGAGCATGCGATCAAACCGGATTCTCTGAATGTGGCTGACAGGAGGACTGTCTGAGAAGCCATTGATAAGGCACTGGGACTTGTTTCCTCTTCATGTACTGGCTTTTTGGGATCCTAGTCTGTTCTGGTGCTCAGCTTCCTAGACCTGGAGGGAGCGGGGAGGAACTTGAATTTCCCACAGGGCAGGAAACCCTGACTGCTCTTAGGACTGGAGGGAGAGGAGGAGAGGGAGTGGGGGGAGTGGGAGGGTAGTGGGAGGAGGGGCGGAAGTGGAAATTTTTATAAATTAATAAAAATAAAGAATGAAGACCTGCATTCAAATCTCAAGGGTGTGTTGGTAACCCCACATTGAGGGTTGAAAGAAAGAGACAGGCAGAGCCCAGAAACTTGCTGGACAGCCAGCCTGTATAAAATGGAAAGCAGATTGTTTTTTTTTTTTTTCAACATCCAAAGATATTTTTTTTTTTGTAATTTTATTAAATTATAAAAAGTTTCCATTTACGCCCCTCCTCCCAACGCCCTCCCACTCCCCCCCTCCCTCTCCTCCTCCCTCTTTGTCCCCTAGGGAAGTCAGGGTCTCCTGCCCTGTGGGAAGTCCAAGTTCCTCCCCCCTCACTCCAGGTCCAGGAAGGTGAGCATCCAAACAGACTGGATCCCAAAAATCCAGTATATGCAGAGGAAACCAGTCCCAGTGTCATTGTCAATGGCTTCTCGGAAAGACTGCAGGCCAGCCACATTCAGAAAAACCAGCCTCATTCAGAGAATCTGGTTGGATCACATGCTCGTTCAGTCACGGTCCATCTGGCCTTGGAAAACTCTCATTAGATCCGACCCCTTGTATCAGTGGGTGATAGTATCCCTCGCAGTCCTTCGTCATTTTCTTCCTCCTTTTGCTCCTCGTTTGGATCTTGGGGGGCTCAGTTCGGTGCTCCAACGCGGGCCTCCATCTGTTTCGTCATCCAACGCCAGATGAGGGATCTATGGTGATAAGCAAAATATTCATCAGTATGGTCACGGGCCAAGGCCGGTTCAGGCACCCCCTCCTCTGTCCAGAGAACAATCTGGGGATCTCTCCTTGGACCTGGGATCCCATATATAATCAAGTTTCCTGTAAACTCTAATATGACTCCCTTAGTTGAAATATATTCTTCCCTGATCCCACATTCATCCTTCCTCCCTTCCCCCCATCCCGGTCAACCGAGCTTTCTCCATTCCTCCCCTACTCCCTTCTCTCTAACCCTCTCCCCTTCCATCAACCCTCCCACCCCCCCCCATGCACCCAAGGTTACCTGGGACTCTTGACTATTTCCTACCTCCTGGCGGATAGGTAAATAATCTTCATCAGGTTCGTCTTCTTATTTAGCTTCTCTAGGATCACGAATAATAGGCTCAAAGACCTTTAATTATGGTTAGAATCCACTTATGAGTGAATACATACCGTGTTCCTCTTTTTGGGTCTGGCTTACCTCACTCAGTAAAGCGTTTTCTATGTCCATCCATTTGCATGCAAAATTCAAGATGTCATTATTTTTTACCGCTGAGTAAAACTCTAATGTGTATATGTTCCACACCTTTTTTAACCATTCTTCTATTGAGGGGCACCTAGGCTGTTTCCAGGTTCTGGCTATTACAAATAGTGCTGCTATGAACATAGTTGAACAAACGCTTTTGTAGTATGTTTGGGCATCTCTAGGGTATATTCCCAAGAGAGGAATTGCTGGGTCCTGAGGGAGGTTGACTCCCAGTTTCCTGAGAAACCTCCACACTGATTTCCAAAGTGGCTGTACAAGTTTGCATTCCCACCAACAATGGATGAGTGTTCCCCTCATTCCACATCCCCTCCAGCATAGGTTATCATTGGTGTTTTTAACTTTAGCTATTCTGACAGGTGTAAGATGGTATCTCAAAGTGGTTTTGATTTGCATTTCCCTGATCGCTAAGGAGGTTGAGCATGACCTTAAGTGTCTTCTGGCCATTCGAAGTTCATCTGTTGTGAATTCTCTGTTCAGATCAGTACCCCATTTTTTAATTGGGTTAATTAGAGTTTTAGTGTCTAGTTTCTTGAGTTCTTTGTATATTTTGGAGATCAGACCTTTGTCTGATGAGGGGTTGGTGAAGATCTTCTCCCAGTCAGAAGGCAGCCTTTTTGTCCTACTGACAGTGTCCTTTGCTTTACAGAAGCTTCTCAGTTTCAGCAGGTCCCATTTATTCATTGTTTCTCTTATTGTCTGTGCTGCTGGGGTCCTACTTAGGAAGTGGCCTCCTGTGTCTATATCTTGTAGACTACTTCCCACTTTCTCTTCTATCAGGTTCAAAGTGGACAGATTGATGTTGATGTCTTTAATCCATTTGGACTTGAGTTTTGTGCAAGGTGATAGATATGGATCTATTTTCATTCTTCTACAGGTTGACATCCAGTTATGCCAGCACCATTTGTTAAAGACGCTTTCCTTCTTCCATTGTATACCTTTAGCTCCCTTGTCAAAAATTAGGTGTTCGTAGGTTTGAGGGTTAGTATCTGGGTCTTCTATTCGATTCCATAGGTCGACTTCTCTGTTCTTATGCCAATACCAAGCTGTTTTCAATACTGTAGCTCTGTAATAGAGTTTGAAGTCAGGGATAGTAATGCCTCCAGAAGTTCCTTTATTGTATAAGATTGTTTTGGCTATCCTGGGTTTTTTGTTTTTCCATATAAACTTAATTATTGTTCTCTCAAGGTCTGTGAAGAAGTTTGATGGGATTTTGATGGGGATTGCATTGAATCTGTAGATTGCTTTTGGTAGAATTGCCATTTTTACTATGTTGATTCTCCCAATCCAAGAGCAGGGGAGGTCTTTCCATTTTCTGGTATCCTCCTCAATTTCTCTTTTCAAAGGCTTAAAGTTCTTGTCAAATAGGTCTTTCACATCCTTGGTTAGAGTAACCCCAAGATATTTTATGGTGTTTGTGGCTATCGTGAAAGGTGATGTTTCTCTGATTTCCCTCTCCGTTTCTTTATCCTTTGTGTATAGGAGTGCCACTGATTTTTTGGAGTTGATCTTGTATCCTGCCACGTTACTAAAGGTGTTTATCAGCTGTAGGAGTTCTTTGGTAGAGTTTTTGGGGTCGCTTATGTACACTATCATATCGTCTGCAAATAACGAAAGTTTCACTTCATCCTTTCCAATTCGAATCCCCTTGATCCTCTTATGTTGTCTTATTGCTATTGCTAGAACTTCAAGCACTATATTGAAGAGGTATGGAGAGAGTGGACAGCCTTGTCGTGTTCCTGATTTTAGTGGAAAGGCTTTGAGTTTCTCTCCATTCAATTTGATGTTAGCTGTCGGCTTGCTGTATATTGCTTTTATTATATTTAGGTATGATCCTTGTATCCCCAGTCTCTCCAACACCTTTATCATAAAAGGGTGTTGAATTTTGTCAAACGCTTTTTCAGCATCCAATGAAATGATCATATGATTTTTTTCTTTCCGTTTATTTATATGATGGATTACATTGATAGATTTGCGTATGTTGAACCATCCCTGCATCTCTGGGATGAAGCCTACTTGATCATAATGGATGATTTTTCTAATGTGTTCTTGGATTCGGTTTGCCAGTATTTTATTGAGAATTTTCGCATCGATGTTCATGAGTGAGATTGGCCTGTAATTCTCTTTCTTGGTTGTGTCTTTGTGTGGTTTTGGTATTAGGGTGACTGTAGCTTCATAAAAGGAGTTTGGCAGTGACTTTTCTTTTTCTATATTGTGGAATACATTAAGGAGTATAGGTATTAGCTCTTCCTGGAAGTTCTGGTAGAATTCTGCATTGAAACCATCTGGTCCTGGGCTTTTTTTTGGTAGGGAGATTTTTGATAACAGCTTCTAGTTCTTCACGACTAACAGGTCTATTTAGATTGTTCACGTGGTCTTGGTTCAACTTTGGTATATGGTACTTATCTAAAAAAATGTCCATTTCTTTTACATTTTCCAACTTTGTGGCATATAAACTTTCGTAGTAAGATCTAATGATTCTCTGTATTTCCTCTGTGTCTGTGGTTATGTCCCCCTTTTCATTTCTGATCCTATTAATTTGCAAGTTCTCTCTCTGCCGTTTGATTAGTTTGGATAGGGGTTTGTCAATCTTGTTAATTTTCTCCAAGAACCAGCTTTTTGCTTCATTGATTCTTTGAATTGTTTTCTGTGTTTCTATTTTGTTGATTTCAGCCCTCAGTTTGATTATTTCCAGTCTTCTACTCCTCCTGGGTAAATCAGCTTCTTTTTTTTCTAGAGCTTTCAAGTGTGTTGTTAAGTCTCCAATGTGTGCTTTCTCTGTTTTCTTTAGGTGGGCACTTAGTGCTATGAACTTGGAAAGCAGATTGTTAAGGGATGCTGTCTCAGGGCAGTAAGTCAGAGAATGACAGAGAACAAATACACCAAGCCTTTTCTGCACCCTGAATGTTCACACAGGAGCACACATACTCATATGCATGACTACACACACACAAATACAACACACACACACACACACAAATACAACACACACACACAAATACAACACACACACACATACAGTTTTAAAACTTCTGCACACGTAACAGCCATGGTTGCTTAATTCAAAAGAAGAAAGCAATTCAAATGTGCCTCTGTTGATGGGTAAGCAGTACGGGACACAAGCCTCTAACAGAATAGAACTGAGTAGATACACAGAATAAAGTGCATTTTAAAGCACATGCTTTAAGGGAACACGCCTCAAAGGCACGCTTACACACTCCATGTTTTGTTGACCTAGCAATCCAGAAAAGGCAAAATACACGATCAGAGAATGGATCAGTGGCTCTGAATCAGGAGGAGAGGTGATTCTCTGAACAGGAAGAGCACACAGTATCTTAGTGTGGAGCTGTGGCTGTCATCCTCACCGAGACAACTAAATGAGGGGCTATTTGAAAGTTTGTATGGAAACCTAATATATTAGAAGTTTTCTAAAATATGCACATGAAAGCAATCTAAATGAAATTGCAAAAGAATGGGGTTGAAGAACTCCTAATGAACATCTCTGGTAACCAAATGAAGCTTCCAGGACTAGGAATATTTTCTATCTAATTTAGTTGTTGATTAAGGGGTCTCCCCGGATCTCCCAGACTATCCAGGCTGTTGCCAAGATTATAGGTTTCTTTTTACAAAGTGATGGCAAGGACACATTGCTGAAGACAACACACAACTTAGTGAACCTGGAGAAGTCCAGCTGGTGCCCACATAGCGCCTTCACCCATACGTGCTAGTGTCTTTGGTATAGGAAGATGCTCTGCAGGCTACCAAAAGAGGAATGTAAACTCTGGCACAGCGCAAACCCTTTGATCTACAATGGTGTTCTGCTGCAAGATGTGATAGGCCGTGGTGGCACAAAGCTTTTGGGAGTAAATGGCCAATATTTGACTTTACTTGAGACCCATTCCATGAATTGGAAGCCACATCTGACACTTCTTGAGTGGCCAAGAAGCAGAGACTAAAGAGACTAGACAGCCCAGGGACATAGGGTAAACCCAAATACTAATGTTCTGGGGGAAAAAAGTAGCAATAAAATTATTCCTAATGATATTCTTATGTACACAAAAATCAGTGCCCTGCTCAGCCATCATCAGAGAAGCTCTTCCTGCAGCAGGTGGGAACAAATACAGAGATGCACAGCCAAATATCAGCCAGAGAGAGATATACTTTGAAAAGCTCGGCCCTAAACAGGGCATCTCCATCATATCCCTCTCTTCAAGACTGTTTTTACCCTTCCAAAGAGTGAGCAGAAAGTGTGTAAAATCCAGAGGGGGTGAAGGAAACCAAGGAAAAAGGCCCTCTAAATCAACACACGTGAACTCTCAGAATCTGAGGCAGTATGCATAGGTAGTGTACATGTTGACACAAGGCCCTTTAGATACATCTTATTCTAGACAGAAGTCTCTGTGCCACTCGGTCCTGCAGTCGTTCAGTCTTAAAGAAACACACAGAAGCTTATATTAATTATACACTGCTTGGCCTTTTAGCTCAGGCTTATTATGAACTAGCTCTTACAACTTAAAATTACCCAAAATTCTTATCTATGTTTAGCCATAGTGACTTGGTACCTTACTCAGTGCAGCATTCTCATCTTCTTCTTCTGCATCTGGATGGCGACTGCACACTGTATATATATGTGTGTGTGTGTGTGTGTGTGTGTGTGTGTGTGTGTGTGTATACGTATGTATGGAGAGAGAGAGGGAGAGAGAGAGAAGCTCAAGAATCTAGCAGTTGCTCAGACCCACAAGGCTGGTGTCTCAGTTGGTCTTCTGTATATACTGGAATCAAAGAAATAGGCTTCAATGACAGTGAAGAAAGGGATGTGCTGGCAAGGGTAGGGCAAGCAGATAAAAAGCAAGAGCTTCCTTCTATGTTCCTAGATAGACTTCCACAGAAATAATGGACCATGATATAGGTATATCTTTCCACCACAAGATTTGGATTACAGACATGTTAGTCAGGGGTAGAAGTGGATTCACCCACTACAAACCAAGCAGAAAAAATCTCTCACAGATGTACCCTCCATTTCTGGACTCTAGTCTATTCCAGGTATAGTCAAGTTGACAACCAATAAAAGGCATCACACTTATCAAAGAAAAGCTCAGTGCCAGGTGTGTGGTCCCTGCCCCCGAGTTGTTGATCAGGAAGGTCCTAGAAATCTCAAAACAAAACAAACAGCTATTGGTATTATTTTTCATTCCTCACTAGACCCTGATCGTAAGATTCTGTTGCTGAAGATACCATATATTTTGGTCACAGGACATAGAGAAATACTGGTACTGAGCAGAAAGCTTTGTGCTTTGTGACTGGTGTTCACAATATTGGAGGGTACTATGCAGCCTGCTGAGGGAGAACAGTCATTAACAGTCTTATGTGACTGGGGATTTGGTCAAAGATCAATCCTCATGGGAAGAACACTTGCCTTTCTCTTCTGCAAAAATCTTGGCATCTAAACCTTGTCCACTATGGCTCAAGACTCCAAGACTCAAGGCCCAGCTATGGCCTGCCATTTCCAGCTTATTTTCTTCTCCTTTTAAAATGGCTTTAAAGAACCTAGTGATGGACCTGTCCCTTTATCCCAGGGTCCAGAGTCACTACTGCAGCATGCCGTATCACTGTGGGTCTGAAATACTGTCTTATTGGCAACTACAATTCATTTTGGCATAGAATTCTGCTCTACCAAGTATGAGTCTCTGGGGCATCCTTTTCTGTTAAAGTCATGCCGAAAAAGATACTGTCACATCCCTACTTAAATGAGCTACTGAGACATATGTCTGAGTCACAGACCTGTGTGTGTGTTGTGCATTGTGTTGTTTTATTTTGTGTGTGTGTGTGTGTGTGTGTATTTGTGTTCTCTTCTCTCCAGAGCATTAAAAGTGAATATGAGCCCAAGTCCTAGGTAACACAAACCCTCTGGTCATGACCATCACTTTATCACAGCTCCAAAAACATCTGCCTCTAAATAGGCTCAATTGATGCTGGTATTTCTTGTGGGACACATTATACCTGAACACTTTCCAAATAGCCTTGACTTACACCAAGTCTTCAAAAGCTCAATTATATTGCACATAAAGTTGATACTCACCCCACTCCTGGAAATGTTATATAAGAATCTATTTCCCCTTTTTTTTCTGAAATAGACTGTCTGTGTTCTTTGTTACCAGCAACAAACAAACAAATCCCAAATAAAAGGCAAAGCCTTTCTAGTTGCAGGCTCCTCCTGGAAGAGAAGATGTGGCAGTTATAAGGGGACCCTTATTAATCTAGCCGATAAGATAGTGGCTTTGGCCAGGGAGGCTTTATCTTGTGTCCTTAGAGTTTCTCAAAGCTCTCAGCAATCTCCTCACACAGCTTCCTTCATGGACGGTGTTCTGACAGTTAGTGTTTCCTCTCATCAACAAAGAAAGAAACTAAGACAATGTACAGATTACATCTTAGGGCCTGAGACACCAAACCTGTTGATTTATATTTTACCTGCCTGGCAGCTTCTAAAAGCCCTCTATTGGAAATTGGCTCATTGCTCCCTTTAGCAGAAGGAGGGAGAACATGAGCAAGGAAGTCAGGACCATGAGGGGTGCGTCCACCCACTGCGAAGGTGGGACTGATCTAATGGGAGCTCACCAAGGCCAGCTGGTCTGAAAGTGATGGAACATGTGATCAAACTGGACTCTCTGAATGTGGCTGGCAATGAAGGCTGACTGAGAAGCCAAGGACAATGGCACTGGGTTTTGATTCTACTGCATGGACTGACTTTGTGGGAGCCTGGTTTGTTTGGATGCTCACGTTTATAGACCTGAATGGAGAGGGGAGGACCTTGGACTTCCCATTGGGCAGGGAACCCTGACTGCTCTTAGGACTAGAGAGGGAGGGGAAGGTGGAGAGGGGGAGGGAAAAGGGAGATGGGGAGGAGGTGGAAATTTTTAATAAATAAATAAATTTTTTTAAAAAAGAATTTTACCTAGTGGCTCAAGGTCTCCCATAAGAATATTAAAATGGGGCTTTAGCCATTGAATATCTAATAAAAAGTTTATAAGCTATCCTCCTCTTAGATGTAAGTCTGCCTAACTGAAAGGAGAATGAGAAAAGAAAGCATTTTAACTAATGATGCTGGCCTCATTAGACATCAACATGGAGAAGAATGAAAATAGATCCACATCCATCTCCAGCTCAGTCGGTAGAGCATGAGACACTGGGTTCGAGCCCCATCTATCCTGGCCAGTGGGATACGAATGGGGGTCCCTGATAAACCTGGAAGAGAGGAATGAAAGGGCAAAAAAACAGGAGAAACAACCGCAAGACAGGTTTTCTGATCAAGTTGTGTTTTATTATTTCTCAGAAGCTGTTATATAGAAAGACTGGCAAGTGGGAGGGGAAGGTGTCAGCTCTTCTGGAATTCAGGTCCAGAGAACTCCCTAGCTGTTAAGGAAATACTGAGGGTCTGTTGACTAACAAAGGAAATGCTAATTGTTTCTAAAAGCCTTGGGCAGGCAGGTCTCATTAGGAGATAAGATACCAGGTTGTTTTCCTAGGTCTGGAGTTTACCCTGCAGAGGGGAATATCTTGTGAACTTAAGATGGCTGTAAACAAAATACAGATCTCAAAATACAGGTCTTTGCTTCTGGCAGGGGAGGGGCTTGCTTCTGACTCAACTGAATGTGCCAGACTTTGTTGACTCATCATGGGAGGAGTGAATTGGGGTGTGCTTATGGGAGGCAGGGGAGGAGGGGATAGGAGGACTGTGGTTGGTATGTAAAACAAATAAAAATATTAAAAAATAAAATGTGTCTCTCTGTGTGGTATGCATGTTCACGTGTGTGTATGAGTATGCACGTCAGGCTTATGTTAGGGCCTATCCTCAATTGCTCTCTGGTCTTTGTCACCAAGACAAGGTCCCTTAATTGAACTCAGAACTTGCAGATATCCACACTCTTGACAGCCAGCTTGGTCCATGATTCCATCATCTCTGCCTTCTGAGTTTGGAGTCCAAAGTGGCTACCGCACCCACTCAACTTTTATATAGGTTCTGGAAATTGAGCTATGCTCATTATATGTGCAGGGCATGGCAAGTACTTTATTCACTGTGTGTGAGTGTGTGCATGTGTGTTTGCAAGTGTACATGTGGAGTTGTGCCATATGAAGGCCGGCTTGTTGGTTTCTGTCCTGCCCGGTTCCCACAGCTGGAAAGCCCCAAAGAAAATCACACAGAGGTCTCCATAAGTTATAAACTGTTGGCCCGTTAGCTCAGGCTTTGTATTAGCTCTTATAACTGATGTTAACCCATTATTCTTGTCTATGTTAGCCACATGGCTCAGTATCTTTTTCGGTGGGACAGGTCATATCCTGCTTTGTCGGTGTCTGGATAGGACTCAGAAAGAAGTTCCTTCTTCCCAGAATACTCCTGTTTTCATTGCCCTGCCTCTACTTCCTGTCTGTTTTTCTTGCCTATACTTTCTGCCTGGCTACTGGCCAATCAGCATTTATTTAACACATGATTGACAGAATATAGACAATTCTCCCACACCAGAGTTGAAAGACAGAGAGGAAGGTAGAGAGTTGAAGCTGGGGATTGCCAGGTTCTGACATATTAACACACATGGCCCTTATCCTTAGGTTTTTCATGGTGATAGTAGATTGGTTAGTGGAAAGAAAAGATATAGGAGGGGGAATTTATCTAGTGATTCCATTGTATTAACCATTGATCTTGTGATCTTGTCATGGTCACTCACTGTGAATGAGCTGAGCTTGAACTAGTTTTTTAAAATATGTCTCCCTAAGGAGAACTTTGGCATCTTCAGTCACTGTGTCAAGGAAATAAAGTTGTAAGTAAAAGGTTTTCCCAAAGTAAAGCCCGGTAGCAAGAGGCCCACCATTAGCTGAGGCAAATTTCTCCACGTATTTCAAAAACATTTCTCCCAATGTCTCTTCTTTCTTAGTTTCTAACAAGTAAGGAGAGTTAATGTTTTTTGTCAGTTGTTCAACAGGCACTTGAGAATCGTTAGCCATGACTTCCAGGGAATCATCATCCAGTCCAAAGAGGACTCGGTAGTGGTTTAACTTCACCTTCAGCTCCTCGACTCCATCCATGAGGATGTCCACTGCAGGAAGAGTAGCCAAAATTCCAGCCTGGCAGGCTTCCAACAGGATGCACTGCTGCAGAGACTTGTGCTTTCTGTCAGCGACGGCCACAGTATTAGTAGGCAAGGAAAGTATAAAGTTGTGGCGCTTTTGAGCAGGAAGATCCTTTACCAGGGTGTCCATCAGGACTGGAAAATCATAGTCAGATAAATTGTGGTTAGAAATCAAGAAAATCGGCGGAGCATCCATGTTATTCTGAACGAAGGTGTTCACACAGTGTCTTCTGACCTGCTGCAGGGTCTTTACTCTGTCAAAGGTGCCTGGTTTGGATTCCTTTTCATTTCGTAAGTCCGCATCCACTTTGGTTCTTACAAAGTAGCACATCTTTCTCTTCAATCTGATTGCTTGGGCAAGGTCTAGTTCAAGTAGTTTAAAGCGTGTGGATGAAAGAATCATGAAGAAGTCATACTCTTGGAATTTCACTTTCTCTAGATAATATTTTGGTGGAATGTTCATAGTTCCAATGCCAGGCAGGTTCCAAAAAGTCAATGTTTCAATTTTGGGGTGCTTGTATGGAGTTCTCATAGCTGTCTCTGCTATCCCAACGTGAGTTGCGTCTTCTTCTTCAGGTCTAACTCCCCTCAGGGCATTGATGAAGCTGGACTTCCCTGCTCCAGACTCTCCTGTCACAGCAACATTTATTGGGGCATAATAAATACATTCTAATCCACCACTGATGCTATGGTGTGCCTCCAGAACATCTCCTTTCTTCAGAGACCTTTTTATAAGATGGATGATTCCCGGAGGAATAATTTTGTTTTCTATTTCAATATTATTAAAATATGCAGTAAAACTGGATTCCAAATCTCCACGGTCAGTAGAAGAGAATGACTGACCCATGATCGTGATTAAAAAAATAAGTCACTGAAAGAAGGAAGGGAGAGTAAGTTACAAAAGATCAAAGATGCCTGTAGTGGCATTTTAATTGTACTTCAATAAATAAATACTTTCTGAAGATTTGAGAGTAAAACAGTCCCACTGGTCAGTCTTACAAACCAGGAAATGGTAACACACACCTTTAATCTTAGCAGCCACACTAGTTGCCATAGAAACCAGGCGATGCATGCCTTTAATCATAATGGTACAAGCCTTTAATCCCAGCCCTAGAGAGGATTATAAAACAGGAGAAAACAGCTCTCAACACACAGTCTCATTCTGAAATTCCGGGAGGCAGGATCGCCATTTCAGACTGAGGTAAGAGCCAGTGGCTGGCTGTTTTGCTTTTCAGATCTTCAGGTTGAACCCCAATTTCTGACCCTGAGCTTTTATTAATCTTAGTTCAGATGCCTTCATTCTTAGCACTGTTTTGCTTCACTATGCAGCCAACTTAGTTACATTCTGTTATTGACTAGTTTCCGCATATTTTGTGCTGATTTTTTTTTTTTGATCAAGTAGATACAAGCTATAGTCCTATTGGAGGAGAAAACCTCATTTGAGAAATTTTCCCCATCACATTTGACGTGGGGCACTTTGTTGATTCAATATTGATGTGGGAAGTGCCAGTCACTGTGGGTGCTACCATCCTTGAACTGGCAGTCATGAGTAATTTAAGAAAGCATTATCAAACTATGGGGAGCAAGTCAGCAAACAACATTCTCCTTTGTTCCTGCCTCTGCTCCTCCACAGTTTCTTCCCTGATTTCCCTGAGTGATGGACTGTGATCAGAATGTGTGAGCCCCCAAAGTCATGTGCTTTTCAAAATGTTTTTGTTCATGGTGTTTATAAAAGCAATAAAAGGAATCTAGAATAAATTTCTACTAGCTCCCAATTAAACCCTTAATTACAAAAATTTGATAACTGAAGTAAAGCAAGGCAAAATCATATAAAAATCCACAGAGTCCTTTATCCAATATCAACAAGTATAAAAACATGAGCAACTGCGCTGTATCTAACCTGACTGCAGTACTGTATAACAAATCCAAAATATATTATTCATCTGTGCACACTTCCTACAGTGTGTGCCTTCAAATGAATGGAAACTTAACAGACATCTAGTTTTGCACACTGAAAAATAGTAATGGGTGATATTTGATATTATTGTTTAATCAATGCCAAATCTCTAATGATTACATATATGTTTTTGTTTATCTTGATTTTTCCTAAAGATTTCATTAAGTCCAACTATTGTATTTGACTGAAATATTTCTTAATTTTTCTAGATTTATTTTCCTTCTGTCTTTTTAATGACTTGGAGCTAGCTCACCTTCATGGGGAATATAAACTTGTAATACTATAAAACTTCTTATCCTTAAAGTCCATGTTAACATCCATTTCTTCAATACACTATTACAGGGTCCTCAGTCATATAGATCACTATTTTTTTTTAAACCTTTCATGTTCTGAAAGCACTCTAACTGTGCCCTGCAGTTATAGGTCAATTGGTTTCCTCGAATGAACAGGGCTTTGGGTTCAATCCCCAGCACCACATCAAATGCAGGTTCGTGTGGATCTCTGTAATTCTGGTACTCAGGAAGCAGAGGTAAGAGTATTAGTACTTCAAGGTCATCCTTGGTACACTGTGAGTTATAAGCAAGCCTGGGCTACTTGAGACCCTGTCTCAAAAAAAAAAAATGAATATCAAGTTCTACAAGATGATTCAGTGGGTAAATACCGGGCTAAAGAACTGAGTTTGATTGCTGGGTAGGTTTGTTTTTTTTTTTAGCTCAGATATCATATTTCTGTCCTGTATTATCCACAAACCTATCTACAAGACCTCCCATGGCAGCACAATGGCTGCTACTCTCAGTTAAGAAGTTAAGAAAGCAGCAAATCTCTGCTGTCACCCTGGAGCCTTTTCCTGTCTCATCCATATCAAATCAGTTTACAGATGTAAGTTCTATTTCCACACCCACTCCCAGCTGATCATCCCTCCTACGTTATCTTCCTCAAGACCTCGTCAATCCCAACTTTGATGATGTCATTGGCATCACTCTATTCTCTGTGATTGCTCTTGGGACAGCATGAATGATCAGTCAGAGTTGTTCCGTTGACACTGAAGTCATATCATGTCCCATCAATTCTGAGATGTACCATTAGGATACTACTCTACCTCAGGGAAAGTTAATTTGGTAGAGTGCACATGCTACATACAACATAACTTGAACTTCATTATTACACTTCTGAAGTTTTTCATGTCTGAATAACAGCCACCCTGGTATCTTGGGTTATTTTCTCATCTCAGGACTTTGTACTGAATGACTGTTTCCTCTCCTTGTTTGTCTCCCCTCCAGAACCACGTGGCTTTTAACTTAATCACCCTGATCTAGGTTGTGCTTCAATTAGGCATGCTTTAGCATTGCCACCCCCATTGAGATATAAAAATCGTACCTGCCTCTTTCACCCACCATCCTTTGTCTTTCCAGCTCTACACAGCACTTGCTGGCAGATGATGTGCATTCATCTGGGTTCATGTGCTGTCAGCCTCCCACAGTAGAATGAGCCTCAGGTATCAGAATGTGCTTTTGTGTTGTTCACTTCTCCGTGACCAACACACAGCAATGATGGTTTATCATCAGAAAATGAATGAGGACTATGAGGGAAACACTAGATGCTTATTGTAAACGTTTGTGCCTATTCTGTAGTTTACCCTGGCCAGTAGGTTATTGAAGACCTAGTACATTCCTAGAGAGTGGGTCCTAAGAGCTCTGGGAGAGCACAAAACAGTCTAATACAAGAGAGGGCTGTCCTTAGAATCATACTGCGTATGAGCACAGGCACACACGGACTCGCTGCACAGGATGCCCCGTCCAATCTACAGGACAAATGGGGACAGCTGTGCAGGAAAGCAGAGCTGCAGGACTTTGTTCAGTCTGGCTACAGACACAGGACAGGAAGAGGTGGATAGGACAGTGTCCTAAAAGGGAAGCAAAACCTGATTAAATAAACAGCATTTCCTGATTTCCTGTTGAAGGGAAGAGTCACCCACAGGGCATGGACAGAATGTCCCTGAAGCACACAAGCTGTTCTCACCTCCAGTTTTCCCCTCTCATTCTCTCAGTTCTAGCTCCTGGATCTGTGATGCAGACTCCAGTGTGACAGTTGTCTGCAAGGTCTTTCCACTGAGTATGAACACAGGGAGTGAGAAGGCTGTGACACAGCAATCATTACAAAGGAAACCTGCCTAAATGACAGCTGTCACCATCACCACACCATGACACAGCTCAGGTTCTCTCAGATGGAGAGAAGATCTTAGCATTCCTGCTTGACCGTAAAGGAAACCACAGTGAACAAGATTTGCCAGGCACAGACCTCCGCAGCCAGCTATGGCAGAAGTGGCGAGCAGAGAGACCTCATCTCTATCGGCCAGGGTGTAAGGAACTAAGTACTATACCCTGAACTAGGAAGGAAGATGAGAATGAGAAACAGCAACCTCAGGCCCACTGCAGATATTCCATCAGCTGCAGCAGCCAGTTATAGCCATGTTAGAGAAAAGAATAAGAAACAAGCCAAAACAATTTGAAACTTTTTACCAAAATCAATACCCATATCATTTCCTTTAGGTCTATCTCAACTTGAAGAACTGGCTAAGCCTATCCATGTTGCAGTCCTGTCCATCTCCCACCAAAGCATCCCAGTTTCCAAGCAGAGGATCCCTACTCTCAGGGTATGCTCCTAAATGTCTTGTTCCCTATCATCTCTTTTGAGAAGAGAAGTTGTGAGGGTTAGAAGTTAGGTCTGAATCACCTGGCCACTTACCAGAGAATCCCGAGTCCAGTGTATGCGCTCACTGTAGTTCAGCTGCAGGAACCACTGTCCACTGTGCTGCAGTCTCTTCCCATGAACCAACCCCTCCTTCCTCTGTGGAAAGCAGCAGGTTTCTGACAGCTTGGCAGGACTCACACTCTCTCCAGGGTCCTGCCCTTCCCTCTCAGTGTGTGCTGGCCAATCACAGAGGAGCACGGGTCAGTAGCTTCCAGACCTGCTGCATTTTCAAGAAAAGGGAAGTGAAACTAAAGTGACCAGCTGTGTTTCATTCTATTAAACCTTTGTCTCTTGGCAGAAAAGTCTGGACAATCCTAAAATGGTACAGGTGTGAAATGTGGGGCTTGGAAATGGAGGGAGATCATGGAGAAGCAGCTGACTAACTAGGCTGGAACACAACCCTTGAAAGGTAATTTTTGGGATCCGTGACTCCACAAATACAACCTGAACTGAAGTCACACAGCACATTGTCTGGTGTTCTGTGCAGATGCCAAGTTAAGGATCACCCACGACACAACCTATTTCCTCACAATTGTGGATTCATGTTACTTAATTCTTGTCATTCTCAACTCTTCTGTCAGTGGTGCGGGAGAATTATCTGTATTCTGTCAATCATATTTTAATAAAACGCTGATTGGCCAGGCAGGCAGTATAGGCGGGAAAGCCAGACAGGAAGTAGGGGTGGAGCAAAGAGACTGGGAGTATTCTGGAAGCAGAAGCTCTCTCAGCCACTCCTGTCCAGACCACCAAAGAGGCAACATGTAAGCTGTCACACTGAGAAAGGTACTGAGCCCATGTGGCTAACGTAGATAAGAATAATGGGGTAACATAAGTTATAAGAGTTAACAAGAAGCCTGGCCTAATGGGCCAATCAGCTTTATAACTTATAGAGATCTCTGTGTGATTGATTTTCTCTGGGACTTGTCAGTTGTGGGGTACTGGGCGGGACAGAAACCCCAACAAGCCGGCCCTCGTGTTACATGTCAGTGCACACATTTGATCTGGTTTGGACGTGACAGGTTTTACACATGTTGTCACAACCATTTTGAACTTGTACATCCAGCTGCCTTGTTGTATCCAGAAGACACAGTTTCACTGTAGCTGTCTACTCTACTGACTCTGGCTGTTATAGTCTTTTAATCTTGTCTTCAACAACCATTCCTGTGCTTTGAAACTAGAATTATATATATTCCATTCAGGGCTGGATGTTGTTCAGTGTCTTATTCTCTGCATTTTTACCAGTTGTGGGTCTCTGTATAGATTATCATCTACTGAAAATATGAAAAACCATAATAAAGTTTGGGAGATGTCTCAATCTATGGGTATAATGATAAATCAAGAGGAGCTGGCTTAATATTATATCCATTTAACAGCATAACAATGTAATTTTTACCTTGTATCTATAATATGTCTAGTCTTAAGTTCTTGCCCGGGTATGGGTTTCATTTAGTAGAGAAGCTATTAAATCTAATCAGGAAGCAATTAGTTACATGGATGACTTTCTTGCCACTAATACACTGGAGAGCATGTCTTATCTGTCCAGTCATTGTAGTTCATAGAATTCACAGACTGGTATGATTAATGATTACTTTCATTCTTTGGTAGTATAATATGACTACAATTTGACTACATAGATGACTATTAATCTGCATTTTTAATTATACTTTTATTTTAAATGAGTTACACAAACATAATACCTTAAACAAGAATAGAAAGAAATATACAGTTTAAGAAATTACCTTAAATTTGAAGTAATAAATAAAAATTCATATCAATGTAAAGTATTCATTTCTATATCATATCCTATTCATATTCTATATCATATCTTTCTTTAGAAAGAGATTGACTGTGACCATTAGTTGTTTATAAGCAACCCTTTTAAAAAACAAACATTTATAGACAGTATTTGGGAATTTTGGTTTCTATAGTTTTCTATACTACTTCCCGCTGATTGTTGAGTGCAGTGGTCTTGAGAAAGTTTAGAATTATGGTTAAATCTTGGCTGCAGTAGTTGATGAGGTTGCATAATCTCAGCCAGTTGTCTTGAAGCTGTTTCAGGGGTTCTTTTTCGATCAAACCATATTAACATAGAAGGAATCCACATCTTCTCATCTTCCTTGGAAACAAAAGAACCTCTTTTTCAAAGCAACATATCCTTAGACCTGAATTTTGAAGTTAAGATACCTTTATATGGGTTTAGCTTAGCAGATCCCACAAATAAATGTCTCTCTTCAGTTAGCTCATTAATAGTCAAAAATTCAAAGAAAACACAATAATATACATAATCTAGACCCTGTGTATTTTCCATCATTATGTGGCCCAATATAAATTTTTTTACTCTCTTTATCTTTTAAGTACCTCTGTTTAATACCCTTAAATTTATTTTTTTTAATCTATGACTCTGTCTATCTCATATTCTCTTTCTCACTAGTGCATGCACATCTATCAAACACAGTGTAATCACTTAGCTGGGTCACTGCAAAGCCCAACTTAGAGTAGCATTGACTCACCAGAGTCACAGCCCTGGAGGCCCCAGCATCATTTGCAGATATCTTCGCTGGTCTGAAATCCCCAGTCCTGGAGAACAATTTTTGCTTTTTCAACCTGTAGGAGAGCTTCATGACTCTTTTAAGGTTTATCCTATCTAAGATATTATTTTTATTTACTTCCCGCATCTTATTTTATTTTTTATTTAAAATGTGTCTCTCTGTTTAGTGTGCATGTTCACACATGTGTGGGCATGTCAGGCTTATGTTGGGCCTCATCCTCAGTTTCTACTTTTTTCATCAAGGCAGGGTCTCTTGATTGAACATGGAGATTGCAGATGTACACACTGTAGGTAGGCAGTTTGCTCCATGATTCCACTCTCTTCTGTCTTCTGAGCATGAGAGTTCAAGGTGGCTGGACACCCGCTCAGCATTTATGTGGGTTCTGGATATTGAGTTCTGGTCCTCATACATGCATGGCAAGTACTTTATGCACTTGATCATAGATCCCCTCAACTTCCTGAGTTTTTATTAGAATGATTAGGAGGAAAGAGCTATAATACAACTATTTAATCTTTTGTGTCTGTGCTTGTGCATGTTTGGGTGTTGCATGTGTGCATGTGTTCATTTGTGCGTGTGCGCGCATGTGTGCACATATGTCTATTCCAGTGTGCATGTAGAGTTGAAGATCAGAAAGGAAGGAAGAGAGTTGATGTTGGGGAATGTCAGGTTCTGACATATTAACACACACGAACACTACCCTTAGGTTTTCCCATGTTGATAGTGGATTGGTTAGTGTTACAAGGTGGAGGGCAGGCATGAAAGGACTGGGAAATAAATAGGAATTGGGTACATGATGTGAAATTCTATAAATATAAATCAATTAAAATATATTCTAAAAAACAAACAAAAAAGCAGAATGTGGAACAGTAAACAGACGTGGAGTCCAGTCAGTCCTACAGGGTGAAAGGTCCATCTCTCGGCCTTTACCCCGCTATTCAAATAAACAGGGACTTAGTTTCCTAAAATAAATAACAATGATAAATAAATCGTTTTTTAAAAAGAGTTTATTTTTATTTTTATTCTACTTATATTAACTGATTTGGTTATGAGTTTTTCTATGGTTAGAAAATTTTAAAATTTTCTTTTAATCTCTTGCTCTTCTCTCTTCCCCTCCATGACTTCTCTACTCTCTCCTTTGTTCCTTCATTTAATTAACTTTGCTTCTACAATTTTTCTCTTTCCTTGCCCCTTTCCTTTGTCACAAGGGAAAGAGAAAGAATAAAAGTTTCTTGCTCTGTTTAAAGTAGAGGCACTTCCTGCTTTTTGCAGCTGGCAGTGTTCCAACAGGAGCCCTTTATTTTGTTCCAAAAAACAGCGCCAGGCATCTAAGCTGAGGGAGCAAGCAGCATTTGTCTCAGACCTGAGAACTCTTTCCAAGTAGGAGCAAGTTCCCAGTTTTTCCCCTCTCTGTGTCTTCAGTCCCCAGTAAATCCAGATGCTTAAGTCTTTGTTTCTATTTCCAGAACCAGGAAAGGGGCACCAGGCAAAAGAAGGTGTTTGGGAATCAGTCATGAAAAGGGGGTTTAAGGAAACAATTCCAGAACGTTGTCCAAGGCCAGCGGGGCTCAGCCCCAAGTTAAGATGATCTGGCTTTTTGCATAAACAGGATGTACAAACCAAAAGCTTTGAAAAGTGTGGCATAGGCGGCCGGCCGCACTAGTATAAAGCTGTCCACTAGATGGAGCAAGTTCCAAACAGCTTCAACTAGCACTGGCGAAGCTTGGGAAATTGAGGTTCTGTTGGTACCAAACTGCAGACATCAGGCAGAAAATAAAAAATAAAAAAATAGCCGGGCGGTAGTGGCACACACCTTTAATCCCAGCACTTGGGAGGCAGAGGCAGGCAGATCTCTGTGAGTTTGAGGTCTACAGAGTGAGTTCCAGGACAGGTTCCAAAGCTACAGAGAAACCCTGTCTCGAAAAAACCCCAAACCCCAAATCAAAACAAACAAACAAACAAACAAACAAAGGAACAAAGAAACAAAGCACAACTAGGCCAAAAGATATTAGTGTTCTCCATAGGGAGAATAATCAAAACTTCCAGAACACCATTCAAAACTGTCATTCACACAAAGACATAGGAAAGGCAATCAGAATACCTTGCAGAAAAAAAAGTAAGTTAATAGACCTATCAAATTTTTCTTTGAAAGAAAGTTGATAAAATGAAAAAGACATACTATTGATTTGGAGAAAAAATTGCAAATCAAGAATCAGACCTTATGCACAACATAAAAGATTTCCTAAAACTCAATAGTAAGAAAACAAGCAGCTCAATTTCCTAACAGGGCTAAAACTTAGATAGACACATTAGCAAAAGAAACACCGATGTCAAATGATCACTTGACTCTACAGTCACCATTGGGGGAATTCTAATGAAAACTTCGCATACCTACTAGGTGGGGAAGGATTTCAAATGTAATTTAAGACGCATAGCAAGTATAACCTGTCTCATGCTGCTGGGAATGCTCCCATTGAGAAACAGTTTGCCAGTCTTCAACAACATAAATTCCACTTTACCCAGCATTCCTCATGTTGAGGACCTGAGGACCGGCCTCAACAAAAACACTTCTTATCAGGGTAAGGGAGTGGGAAAATAGAGAAAGGAACCATAAGACAGTATCAGGAGGGAGTTTCAGGGATTATTCAGATTCTGAAATCGCCTGCGTTTATTTTCCCACAGTTTTTATACTTAAGGTAAACTGGGGGCTTCATTAACTTCACAGCCTGGGACTTCCCATCATCAGCATTCTGTTGCCTAGGTAGCAGGAAGACTCAAGTCAGAGTCGACTCACAGACACAGGTCATGTAGGCAGAAAACACCCTCTCCCCGGGTGATCTCATAAGTTACTGTAGAAGGAGCAGAGGTACATTGGCAATCCTGACCACCTGTCGGGATGGCGCTGAGCTATCTTAATTTCAAATAGAGGCCAGGTTGTCACCTCCTGACTGATAATAATTAATGCTTATTATTCCCCAAATGCTCTGACCCTCAGATAAGGTGGAAAATGGGCCTGCATTACTCGGCCCCAACAAGTAGGTACTTAACAAAGAAAAATAATATGGGGTCAGTGAGACGGCAGCCAAACCTAGACAAACCTAGTTCAGTCTCTGGAGACCACATGGTAAGGAGAGAACTAATTTTAACAGGTTGTCCTCTCACCTCCACCTATGTGCATAATATGCATTCACATAAATAAATAAATATGTAAAAAATTCAGGGAAAAATGAAACGTTGCATTCATATAAAGCATTATCCAGAGGGCTGGTTCAATGGGCAAGAGCATCGGGGTGTAAGGAACTAAACAGTATACCCTGAACTAGGAAGCAAGAAGAGGGTGAGATACACCAACCTCATTCACATACAGAGATATTCCATCACTTGAAACAGACATTTCCATCCATGTTAGAGAGAGAAATAAGAAATAAGCCAAAACGGTTTAAAACATTTTACCAAAATCAGTTTCCAGGTCATTTCCCTAAGGAGTACCTCAACTTGAAGAACTGGCTAAGCCCATCCATGTTGCTGTCCTGTCCACCTCCCACCAAAGCATCCCAGTTTCCAAGCAGAGGATCCCTACTCTCAGGGTATGCTCCTAAATGTCTTGTTCCCTGTCATCTCTTTAGAGAAGAGAGGTTGTGAGGGTTAGAAGTTAGATCTGAATGCCCCTGTCCACTTACCAGAGAATCCTGAGTCCAGTGTGTGCGCTTACTATAGTTCAGCTGCGGGAACCACTGTCCACTGTGCTGCAGTCTCTTGACATGAAACCCACCCCTGCTTTATCTGCAAGACATACAGACTCTTCTCGGTTCTGCCCCTCCCCTTTCAGTGTGTTTTGGCTAATCACGGAGGACCATGGATCTATTTGCTTTTTAGGAATCACCTGCATTTCCAAGAAGAGAAAATGAAGTAAACAATAAGTTGTTTTTCACTCTATCTTCCTTACTTGGCAGAAAAGGCCAGACATTCCTAAAATAACAACGTGGAACAAGGCTTGGAAAAGAAGAGAAGCACAGAGAAGTGTCTTACCGACTATGCTGGAAAACAGCCCTTGAAAGATAAATTTCCTGATTTTCGTTGTTCCTGACTCCACAAATGTAGCCTGAACTAAAGTCACACAACACATTGAGGTCCTGTACAGATGCCAATTATAGTATCACCCAGAACACAACCCATCTGACCCCCCTCGGACTGTAACCTATTCCTTCACCATTGTAGATTCATGTTCCTTAATTCTTGTCATTCTCAGCTTCTGTGTCAAGGCAGAGATTTGGTCAGGCTTGGGCTTGACAGGTCTTACACATGCTGTCTCAACCAAGGCCAGTCCATATGTGGGGCTGCCCTGCAGTTTCCAGAAGACCCTGTTTTCTTGTAGGCATCCACAGCTCTGGCTCCCACACTCTTTTTACCCTTTCCTCCACAACTATTCCTGTGTCTTTGGAAATAAAACTAAGTATATTCCATCTAGTTCTGGACATTTATCAATGTTTTATTCTAAGCGTTTTGTTATATCAGTTGTGGATATCTGCATTGATTATAATCTATTGCAAATAAGAACTTCCAAGATAAGGGTTAATCAATGCCTTAATCTATGGAACATCTTTGGGAGCTGGTTGAATATTATGTTCCATAGCAGAATAATAGTTGAAGGTTCTCACTAAAATGTATGACCAGCATAGCTTTAGGTTATTGTCTAGATTTGATACCAAATACGGGTTTTGTCATGTGGAGAAATATTAATCCAATCAGGAAGTACTTGCTTATTACCACAGCATTCTTGTACTACTAGTATATATTGGTGGTTATTTCTTATCTGATCAGTCATTATTATTGCTCAAAGAGTTCACACCTGGATATGATTAATGTTTCATTTTCTTCTCTGTTACTGTGTCTAGAACCTTCCAGCACTGTGAAAGGTAACCGGTAGGGGTGGAACTTCTGGGTCAGTATCAGCTTGTTTTCTCCATGTCCTATAACTCAGCAATGTGGTGTTTTCACTAACAGGATCTTACCATGAAATTCTGGAAGGTGTCCAAGAGCACTGACCATGGTCTGTAATGATCAGGGTCATAACTGGCCAACAAGTTGAAAAAAATCTAAGTAATTCTTGGGTCTGGGCTTTTTATTTATTACCCTGTGGTGTCTAGCAGGGACATTGCTACCGCATTAGAGGGTATCTCCATTGTCTTTTTCATATGTGTATGCATATATTCAGGAAGCCTCTACATTAGTAGGTTACATGTGACATTTTGAAAATCCTTTAGTGTTATTTAGTCCTCCTACTTTCACTCCACTCCCTTATTCTCAACTCACAGCTCAATTTAACCCTTCTTTGCCCATAATTCTCTTTTAAATCCCATCTTTCTTCTCCTGCAGTTCCCACTCCATGACACCATAGTAGTTTTGAAACTCTGTGGGTGTTCCAAATGAAACACACGTCTGAAGAGTAGAAGCTAAGAGCTACCCATGAGAGGGATCAAATGATGTTTGTATCTCTGGGCCTCTGATGCCTCACCCAGAATGATTGTTTCTAGCACCATCCATTTACCCAGGAATTTCATAGTTTCTATGTAAAAAATACTTTTCTGTATTTCAATCTGTAAAGTTGCACATATTCAGCATGCATCCATCCGTTGGTGGACATCTAGACTGTTTCCATTTCTTGGCTGTTGTGAATAGAGCGTGGCTATGGACTAGCAAGTAGGTCAATAGAAGGAGACAGAGTCATTTGGGGAGTAGCACAGCTGGATCATGTAGCGAAGCTATTTTCTCTTTGTGTGGAGCTTCCACACATGGTACCTTAGTAACTCCTCCAATTTGTCCTCCCACCAATGGGGACTGAGTGCTCTCCTTCCCTCACAGCTGTGTGTGTGTGTGTGTGTGTGTGTGTGTGTGTGTGTGTCTGCTCATCTGTGACCTGTACTCTTCTGAGCCTTAAGAGTGAGTATGAGCCTAGGTCCTAGGTACCACAGATCCTGAGCTCAGGACCATCACTATACTGCAGCTGCAAAAACATCTGTCTCCAAACAGGCTAAAGTGGTGCTGGGGTTTTCTGTGGGTCACATTATACCTGGACCCTTTCCAAATAGCCCTGACTTACCTCGAGTCTTCAAAAGCTCAATTCCTTTGCACATAAAGTTCATACTCACCATAGTCCCAGAAAAGTTTTATAAGAATTCGGTTTTCCTTTTTTATCTCTATTTACTATCCATGTTCTTTGTTACAAGCAAACACAACCAAAACACCAAACAAAGGGCAAAGCCTGTGTAGTTACAGGTTCCTTGTCAATTGTACTGGGCCTTATGATTGAAAAAGGGAAGGGAAGAATGTGGTAGATATATGGGGAACTGGAATAATCTAGTCAATATGATGGTGACTTAGGCCAGGGAGGCTTTGACTTGAATGTAATTATACCTGGGAATAAGGAATCACCAGTGTGCTAAGGTTGGAGGTATGAACTGCATTGCCTCACTTAGAACATGTTCTCAATTGAAGAATTGCCTCTACTATAGTTGCCTGTTCTAATGTCTGTAGGATATTTTCTTGATAAATGATGTAGAACTACTAAGATGAGAATCATCTCCAGGAATGTAGTCCTGGGTTGTATAAGAAAACAGTCTGAGGAAGCCTCTGAGAACAAGTAAGCAAACAGTGCTCCTTCACTGTCTCTACTTCAGTTACAATCTTGGCTTGCTCTGATGGTGGACTGTAACCTGTCAGAGAATTAAATCCTTTCCTTTCCCACAGTGGCATGTGGTTAGTGTTTCCTTTCTGTTTAGTGGTATGAATCTGTGACAGTGGGTTCTAAAAATGAGGTGGTCTGGTATGGGAGAATTGTCTGTAGTCTGTCAATCATGTTTTAAATAAAAACTGATTGGCCAGGCAGGACGTATAGGTGGGTCAACCAGACAGGAAGTAGAGGTGGGGCGATGAGAACAGGAGAATTCTGGGAAGGAGGAAGCCCATTCCTCCCAGTCCTGCCCAGGCCATGGAAGAAGCAAGGTGTAACATGCCAGAGCTATGTGGCTAACGTAGATAAGAACAATGGGTTAATGTAAGCTACAAGAGTTATCAAGAAGCCTGAGCTAATGGGCCATTCAGTTTTATAACTTATGGAGATCTCTATGTGATTTTCTCCGGGACTTGCCGGCTGTCGGGTACCGGGCAGGAAAGAAACCCCACCAAGCAGGCCCCTTCACATTACAATGGACTAAAGTCTCATGCTATTGCCAATTTTATTTAGGACCTCAGACAATTTATATTCTGAGAGCATCCTGTGGGCTAAACAAGGTCATGTGAGCAAAGTTTATTGTAGTTCAAGTTTATGTACCGTTACAAAGGCAGGGTCGCATGATGACAATTTGTATTTAGAGATATCATTCTGCATAATAATAGGTAAGATTTTGGGTAATCTAAAGCAAACTCATTCCTATTTACCACACGGATGGGGCATGACAGCCCATTGCAAGGACAAATCCATGCTATGGAAAAAAAGAGGTTACAAGACCCTTGTATGTAAATATGTAAATATCATGGTGTCTTTGGCCAGGGAGGCTTTGTTTTGCTTACTTGGAGTTTTCTCACAATTTCTCAGAAATCTCCTCACACAGCTTCCTTCATGTCTTATATGTTCTGATAGTTAGTGGTTAGCCACAAAAACAGACAAACAGACTAAGACAATGTACAGATTACTTTTTAGGGCCGGAGATAGTATTTTGAAGCAGGTATATATGCAAACATGTGTTCTTATGTGACTATTTCTGTGAAAACATGAAGAATTGTCTATTCAGACCAGAGGGGACAGTCTATTTTAATGAGTCTGACATTATTAGGATTTTATTAGAACTTTTTTTCCCCCTCTGTCTGCCTTCAGGCAGGCAAGCACATGAGCACAGCTTTGCAACCTGGGCTTTACTTGGTTTGGGTTTTACATACACTCCGCTTCTGACAATGCATTGGGCAACCCAGGGCCTTCACCTGCATGCTTTAGGCGTGCAAATCTTAACCCTGCACCTCCTATGCTAGGACATTACCCATCTCCAGTTGAACTGCATGTGCACTCTTCTACATACAATGAATTCCCTGTCCCAACAACTCATCAAGATCTATCCCTTTGTGTATAGTTTTTATTCAGATATATCTGGGCATAGGATCGTATTATTGGGTTTTCATTGCTGTGAATAGATGCCATCTTTTTGTGAATGATTTATCACAGCCTTAGTAAAGGCTAAACCAAGATTCAAAGAAATTTTAGTGTTATTACTTTGTGAATAAAGTCGCTGTTATTGCTGTACGTTTTCACTGCAGTTGACTCCCCTTGTGTTACATATTTTGGAATTAATTTGCACAGTTCAAAACTGCTTCCTATGCCATTGGGTTATGTGTAAAAACAGTTTCCCATTGCCAGGCCTTTGTTTCTCTCTTTTAGGTAAAAGCAGAGTTCTGCCTTCCTGCAATTATCTTTATCAGCAGGCATTTGATCAGTGTTTAGGGACCAAGAAAAAGCACTCCTTTTAACATATTCACAGATATCCAAGGACTCAGAATTACTACTTGCCCAAGCTGCTGCTCTGGTTTTCCTTCACTGATAATAAGGAATAGAGTGATCCCAAATTAACTTTATATTAAGAGATTCCTAACTCCTTACACTCACCCTCACCTCAGTTCACTGATGATTTTAGTTCAGGAAATTTACTGCTTTGTTTTACTCTCAAGGACAGCAGAAGAGCTACTTAACAGCAGAGAAAGATTTCCTTCCCAAATGGCACTAAAGACCCACAAAGGACCTTGATCAGAACGACTGATAACAGCATACCTAGGAGCTGATCATTTTAAGGCCTGTGTCTCCTGTTCATTTTGGCTGCTTAGAGCTATAAGTCTAACTCCAGTCCTAGACCCCTAAAAATTCCAGTGTCAGGTGAATGTGCTAATCATATCAGGGGCCATTAGCTTCCCCCTGACTGTTTACATAGGTTACTTGGTTACTCGGTATCCTCTATGCGTGCTGGGAGATAAGAAGTGGTGTGCTGACTTAAAATATAATTCATGCCCTCATCATAATTTTACTGAAAAGACACCGTTTAGCTCTTTTATCTACCACCTACAAATGTAATGTAATATGTTACTCCTTCCCCTATAGAAAACCCTGATGATTTAATTCCTTTCTTAATTAACTCTCCATTAAGGAATTTACCAGATGTGCAATAGATACTCCCACCCTCGAGATGACAGTCGTGGATCTCTGTTTGTGTTTGTGTGAGTGTGTGTGTGTGGGGGTGTGTGTGTGTGAAAATTCTTACCTGATTTTTAATGGGAGAAAAGAATTCTGATCATGGACCCTGCTAGGGCTGGGGAATAGCTGGTTTTGAGAGTATATATTACTGAGAATGTTTGTAACAAGGGATGGAAACAGAAGAATATATATAGAAGAAGATATAGTGGTGTCAGGGGGCTGGGGTGACACTTCCAACCAAACATCCCAGAATCTTTGGGTATCGGGGGCACTGGCTCAAGTCTGGCTACTTCCTGTGGACATGGGGCAATGTGGGAGAGAGGAGAATTGGGAGTTGATGGGCTCTTGCTCAGCAGGAGGTGTGGCTGGAGAGGCATTTGGATAACTGCTGTCCTGGAGATCTCAGGTATCTGTTCCTTGAGGGAGATGAGAATTCAGGTTTCTAGGAGAAAAAACTAGAGTGTTATTACTGGCCCCATGAATGGGGCTATTCATGGGAAGAGTGATTAACTGCCAGAATGAATTGGATAGAGAACTACCCTGGTCGTACAGGAGAGTCATGGGTGGATAAGTGAGACAAGAGAGCAGACATGCCCTTTAAAACCAGGTTTTAGTTGTTGGGTAGGTGTTCGTTTGAGCCAGGAGAGGTGGTATCAATAGTGAAGCCCCGGAAGCTGATATAGGTGCTGGCATTAACTGGAGGTCCCTCTATAAGTTGGTCTTGGCCCAGACAGCAAGAGTGACTGGAAAATATGCTTGAAATTGGGTGGGGTTAAAATAAGCTCTGGAGACTGTTAGTTTTTGTTAGACCAGATAAAGGAAATTGGAAATTCTAAACCTCTGAAGAGACACCTGAACCCTGTCAAATCTGGACTATGAAGCCTGTGAAAGAGACACACCTGTCTGCACTTTTAGCAGGAAACTTAACAAATAAAGTGATGAACTACCAGCACCTTAAGTCATCAAATGCCATCAGACAGATCCGAGAGGGACAGATAAATGAGCGGAAGCGAGACAGCTTTCTTCATTTACACAGGCAGTCTCAGGTCTCTCTGTAGTCTTTGGTGAACACCAGTCCTCGTAGCAGTATTTGCCTTTAGCTGATGAGACCAGGAGGCCTGAAGATTTTTCTGTGGGATTAGGGTTCAGGCTACCTGTCTTGGCAGGATGAGATGATTGATCCCTGGGTGTAGTGTCCAGGAAGTTGACAAGGTGGAAGGTAGCTTTTTGCTGTATGGGTGGATTTGCCAAATCCAAAGGCAAGCCTCCAGGAAGAACATCTTCTGCATCCATGCACCTTCTTGGAGGAGCTACCGGATGCTGCAGCAGCTGGCCTGTCTCTGTCATAAGAAGCTCTTTTTTTAAGTGCCATACTCTCAGATCTGTAAAGGCACTTGAGAATCAAGGTACCATTCATTACCTGTCAGGTATATCCAAATTAGACATATAAGTTAAATTTAGACATATAGCTTACCCAATCAGTTACAGCTTACCAATGCTAGTAGAGACAAGAAGATTAGAAGGAATATTTTAGTAAGTCAAAGAATATTGGAGGCAGAATGTCTTCTTGGTAGGTTCAGTGCACATTGGTACTCTTACCAAAGATGGCGCTGAGGTTTTTACTTTGACCTCAGCCAAAAATGGTGGCTATCCATGTATTTGTATTTTTCCATAACTGTTGTAATCTGGAGTTACAAGTTTTACAGATTTTAAAACAAGCACACAGACACACAGAGACATTAAACAGACATACCATGGTAACACTATTTACAAATACTTCTTAATAGACAGATGAACAAAACTTTTTTTAGGAACCTGTGTCAGCCGACCAACTTAAAAATTTTGGAGTATAATGGCAAAGCAATCCCACACCAGTTAGGTTTTATAGGGGTATTTATTTTGGGGGGTAAAACTTACATACACACAAACCGTCAGGAAAGGAGCCTGGTCGCTGGAGCAGGAGCAGGAACCAAGAGAGAGAGCCGAGGCTTGCAGCTCGTTTTTAAAGAGAAATATACCACGCCCCAGGGGGCTGGTATTTCAGCGGCTATTGGCTGAAGGAGTGGAAGGCGCTTCCGCAGCATTGTGGGCTCATACTTCAGCGACTATTGGCTGAAGCAACGGAAGGTACTCCCGCAGTAGGAGTAGGCTGCTGAAGTCAGTCAAGTACACAGGTGATCCCATTAGGGGCCAGATCAGTAGATGCTGTAAGGGAGAACAGAAACGTAAGGACAGAACACCTATGTAGTTTTAGAGTGGAAGGACAGGGAGGATGGATTCGGTGTAGAGATAATCCCAGTGTGACAAGATCACATGCCAGGAAAGCAGACAAACAGCAAACAGCTAGAGAAGCAGGGAGGATAGTTGGGAGTGGGAGCAGGAGCATAGCGTCCAGAAACCATGGGTATATGCGGGGCTGGTTTGTTTCATGCCGACAAAAATTTTAGGCATTAAGAACATATGGTGTTAGATAATCCGAATTGAAAAAGATTTTGCAAAAGGCAGCCCAAGAGCGTTTGGAGATTGGGCCTCAAATTGTAGGTACCCATTTTGCAAGTCTATGCTGAACCTGATACACAGCACAATGCATTCACTGTGGCAGACTTTGGGTCAAAATAACAGAGGGGTGTGAGAAATACCTTAATAGGACATCTCTTGATATAAGAATCCCACAGAGACAAGGCAAGTCTTTGTCCCAGTCAGGTCAGGCACCTGGCACAGCCATATCTTCAACAGGACAGCCCCAAATCACATGAGGCCCTGAGCCTCTAAGGCAATGACTTGGAAATCAGAACCCACCCAGACAAAGCTGATCTTAGCCTGGCAGAGAGCAGGTGCGGGGGAGAATGGTGATTTCCCAACACATGGCCCTGGACCAGTGGGAAAAAAAACAATCCCCTTAACTATAACCAATGAAGTAAAAGATCTATTTGACAAGAACTTTAAGGTTTTGAAGAAAGAAATTGAAGAGGATACCAGAAAATGGAAGGATCTCCCATGCTCTTGGTTTGGGAGAATCAACATAGTAAAAATGGCAATTCTACCAAAAGCAATCTATAGATTCAATACAGTCCCCATAAAAATCCCAACAAAATTCTTCACAGGCCTTGAGAGAACAATAATCAAGTTTGTATGGGAAAACAAAAAACCCAGGATAGCCAAAGCAATAAAAGTACTTCTGGAGGCATTACCATCCCTAACTTCAAACTCTATTACAGAGCTACAGTAATGAAAATAGCTTGGTACTGGCACAAAAACAGAGATGTTGACCAATGGAATCGAATAGAAGACCCAGATATTAATCCACAAACCTATGAACACCTGATTTTCGACAAATGAGCTAAAATTATACAATGGAAGAAAGAAAGCATCTTTAACAAATGGTGCTGGCATAACTGGATGTCAACCTGTAGAAGAATAAAAGTAGATCCATATCTATCACCATGCACAAAACTCAAGTCCAAATGGATCAAAAACCTCAATATTAATCTGACCACACTGAACCTGATAGAAGAGAAAGTGGAAAGTAGTCTACAACACATGGGCACAGGAGACCACTTCCTACGTAGAATCCCAGTAGCACAGACAATAAGAGCAACAATGAATAAATGGGACCTCCTGAAACTGAGAAGCTTCTGTAAAGCAAAGGACACAGCCATTAAGACAAAAAGGCAACCTACTGATTGGGAGAATATCTTCACCAACCCTGCATAAGACAAAGGTCTGATCTCCAGAATATATAAAGAACTCAAGAAACTAGACTTGATGATGGGTATTAACTCACCAGGAAGATCAGATCATTCTGAGGGTTAAGCGAGGTCTTCTGAGCAAAGTTCAATTGAGTTCAAGTTTTATACAGTGAGGAGGTCATGTGAGGTCAAGACTACATACAGTCATGAAAACAACTTGTATTTAGAAACATCATTCTAAATAATAATGGAAAAGATCATGTGTAATTGTAAGCAAAATCCACTATTTATCCCACCTGAGAGGGGGCACAAAAGCACATTCCAAGAACAAATCCATACTAATGAGGAACAGAGCTTAGAAGACTCTTGTATGTAAACATGTAAATATAATGGGTGCTTTGTCTTGTTTAGTTGGAGTTTCTCACAAGCTCTCAGAAATCTCACACAGCTTCATTCATGGATGGTGTTCTGACAGTGAGTGTTTAATCTCATCAACAGAGAAACAAACTAAGGCAATGTATAAATTACCTTTTATGGCCACCAAATTCCGTACTGTGACAATGACTATTTATGCCAAAATATCTCTCTTATTACATACATGGCTTTTCCTGGAAAGAAAGAAAGAAATATCTATTCATACTAGAAAGGGCACTGGTGACAAGCTAAAGAAGAGATTCCAGCCATGTCTGGTTTAATGAGTCAATGAGTTTGTTAGGTTTAATTAGAAATTTTATTGCTCTCTGTCATCTTCCTCAGGTGGGCAAACACATGAGGAGAGCTTTCCATACTGGGACTTCACTAGGTTTTACTTAACTCCTCTTCTGACAATGTACTGGACAATCTAAGACCTTCACCTGCATGTATTATGCATGCAAATCTCGATAATGAGACTTCTCCTATCATCCTAGGACATTACCTACCTATAGTTTGGATGCTTGTACACCTACTATAGACAATGGGTAGGATCTCTGTCTCAAGAACCCACCAGGATCTACCCCTTTGTGTCCAGTTTCTAATTAGATATGTCTGGTACAGGATTGAGAGGGCCAATCAAATGGGCATCATCAATTCCATATACCAGCACTTATTTTAAGAACAAGGCAATGAGTTCTCCTTAATTCAGCTTTGTTTCTTCTGGTCTCTCTTCAAGGCATCAATTGTGTTCTGTGTTTTTCCTGGGTAGACACAAAAAAATATATTCATTCCATCTAGGTACCACGACAGACCAAAGGGACATCTTTCTAGTCTAGTTTGTGAATGAGTGAGTTTATTAGAGAGAGGGTGACTTACAGGAATATTGCCCAATCAGAGGACGCTGCATCACTGAAAAGCCCACTTGAGAAGGGCAATGATTCACTACAGTTGCTGCCTTGGGGCCCCCTGAATGATTTGCAGGAACTACAGCTGCTCTGAAATCTTCACTACCTCAGAATACTTTTGGCTTATATATCTTCGAGGGGAACTTTATGAATCTTTTACACCTCAGTATGTTGTTGTTTTTAATCTTTGACTCTTTGGGCGGGGGCCGGCCACACAGCTCCCAAATAAATGCACACAGAGACTTATTACTTTTAAATGCCTGGCCTTAGCTTGACTTGTTTCTTGCCAGCTTTCCTTAAATTTTCCCATATACCCTTTGCCTCTGGACTTTTACCATTCTCCATTTCTGTATCTTTTGTCTTTCTTCCTTATTTCAATTCTGGCTGTGTGGTTGAATGGCTGGCCCCTTTTTTTCTCGCTTCTTGATCTTTTCTTCCAGATTTCTCCTCCTACTTATTCTCTCTGCCTGCCCCTCATATCCTTACTCCTTCCTTGTTATTTGTCATTCAGCTCTTTATTAGACCAATCAGGTGTTTGGACAGGCAAAGTCACACAGCTTCACAGAATTAAACAAATTCAACATAAAACAATGCAACACATCTTTGCATTATTTATTTAATTGTTCCACAGCTCCACAGCATAAAAATGTAACACTTCTTAAAGTAACATTTTACAACATTTCTCCTTTGTCTAAATAAAAATGAAAGGTTTTAACATTAACAAAGCAAAACTACACACAACATATTAGTCATCAAGTAAGAAATACATTTACAATAATTAGCCCATTTCTATTTAGCATATTCAGAGAAACTAATTCATTACCTATCCTATCTTAATGAAATCAAAGTTTTACATCAAATTTACTTTCTATAATAACTTAGGAAAATAGCAACTCTAGCAATCTAGTCTTCAACTCCAGCAAAGACCCTCAGAAGAATATAATATTACTAACAGCAGAGACTGCTTGCTGCCTGGACAGTCACTCCAAGTTCATCTGCAACACTAGAGAATCTTCTTTCAGACTACAGGTGAAGACTATATCACAGAATTTTCAGTTTAGCAGGATATGTGAAGGACTCTTCTACCTTGTTTCAGTTGTCACCTTCCTGGGAGTTCTGTGTGTTCAATCTTCAAGGTACACAGTCAAGCAGTCAAAGAACATCCAGTTTCTTTCCCAAATGTCTAATCTTATCACAATGAAAATAAACTTCTATGAAGTTTCTTTGATGCCCATCATCCTTTTATGATGTTCATGCATGCTGCCAGAATCAGATGTGTCTCATTGTCATGAAAAGCCCTAAGTTAATAAAACATTTTAAATGCCTTATTCTATAGGTTTTTGAAGTGTTTGCAGACCATTATCTATCTAAACTATACCTATTTAACATAAAAATCATACCCAATGTGACTATAGCTTTGATTATTATAGATTAACTATTAACCTCATTTCTTATTTATATATTGCATCTTTAAATGAACTGCATAAGCACAATATTCCCAAAAGAGTAGAAACATATATACACTGTTACAAAATTAGCTTTGAATTTGTATCAATATACCAAAATTCATGCCAATGCAAAATATCTGAGATTAATAGTTGCCTTTTTATCCTAGATTTCTATATTCCCCTAAATGATAACAAACATCCATAACCCATCAAATAATCAAAAGCCCCCCACATCCCTTTGGGGAATATGGGCATCGTGTTCTCCAAACTATATCCTGTTGTTGTATATGGGCATAGACATCTTTACAGGTTCCGAGGAAAATTGGGATAATGGTCAAGTACTGGGAAGATAAGCTATATCCTTTGTAGATATTTATCAACTGTCAAGATTCAGGAGTTCCCATTGTTCAAAACTGATCCATATTATTCCTGAAAGAATCCAAAGCTTCTTGTCTCCTATGGGAATAAAACTCTGAAGCATTTTTGATTTTCACTTGACAAATATGTTTTTGACTTCATATTTAAAGTTAAGATAGTCCTAAAGTATATAGGTTGGTTTGATTTTTCAGTCCTGTTCATAATCCCGTATCTCCTAACAGTTGTCTTTTGCCCATCAGCATTCAAAAACTTCAACACAATACTATACAGACTCCTTGTATATGTCCCATCTAATGTGGCTTTTTTTCTTTTACTTTTGTTGTCTCTTTAAAGACTTCATAATTTTTAATCTATTTCTTCCTATGGCTATGTACAACAATTTTCTTTTCCTTCTTAAGTGTACGTACATTGTAGAACACACTGGAACCTGTTTACAGGTTTTTTCTGTCTGCACCTCTTTTATTGTATATCATTTAGCGGTTTTTGACTTCATGAGCCTTTAAACTGCTAAGTGATGTGGTCCTTTTCCAGCTTTGGTGGCTGACTCTGTCTGCTTCTTGGGTTGCAAATGCCAAGCCTAAAGCTTATGGCCTGGTTGGAGATTCCTGATGAGGAGCCGTATTCACACCCCAACTCTGGAATGCCAGTACCCTGCACTGGGACAAGTGTTATTTACTTAGATTTTTGTTTCTACTTTGAGGACAGAAGCTGTTCGTTCATTTCCCAGATGACCAGACTCAAAATACTCATGCAGCATCTCTATTAATTACAACACTGCTTGGTCAATGACTTAGACATATTCCTGGCTAATTCTTATATCTTAAATGAACCCATTTCTATTAATCTATGTATCACCACAAGGTTGTGGTTTACTGGTAGGCATCTTTCTCCTTCAGCAGCTACATGGCATCTCTTTGACTCTACTTAGTTTCTTCTCTATCTCTGCTTGGAATTCTGTCTTGCTCTCTTCTGCCCTTCTGGGGGCCAAGCAGCATTAACCAATGGCAACAAAACACATTCACAATATACAGAGGGGAATCTCACATCACCTCTCCTTTTCTGTCTAAATAAAAAGGAAGGTTTTAAATTTAACATAGCAAAATTAAGCATAACAAAACAGATATCAAGCAAGAATTACAGTTACAATATTTATATTTATTTTTTTAACATAACTATGTAAAACTATAATTAGAAATATCTATTCTTCAACTACTTCAAAGACCCCAGAAGATTATAATATTACTTAAGTTAACAAAAAGGGCATTTTAAACAACTTCCAAAACTTTTGAATTGACAGAGACATTTCATGACCTGGAAAGTCACCCAAAGTTCTTCTGTAACATTGGGGCATCCATCTTCATCCTACATGCCCATAGTATCTGGTAGACTCTTCCATAAAACAGAAAATGCCAAAGATTGTTTTGCCTCTATTGACAGTTTGTCATTCACTTTCTTTTGTATCTAGCAGAATGTCTGGCAAACTCTTATTAAGCAGGAACCCTGAAGGATCGTCTCACTTTTAGGCAAGTTTAGCAGTTATTTTTGTGGGTCCTGCGTACCATCAACTAGTCCAGGCAAGAGAAGTTTCTTGCCCATATGACTGGCCTTGTTACATTGAAGGCAAATTTCATAATGAGTTTCTTCAATGCCCATCGACCTCACTGAAGTAATTGGTGCTGTCAGAAGCAGACATGTCTTACTGTTGAAAAAACTCTTCTATCATTTTAAATGTCATATTCTGTACATCTTTGAAAGATTTCAAGAATAGCTATTTATCTGAAATACATGTCTGTACATCTAGACAACCCAACTAATATGACTACAAGTTTGATTATTTTGTGAATGACTATTAATCTGTTTTTCTTAAGTATACATTACACTTTTAAATGAGACTCACAAACACAATACCTCAAACAAGAGTAGAAATATACATATAACAAAATTGACCTTAAAGTTTGTTTCAATAAACAAAGATCTAAACAAATGCAAAGATTCATCTCTGTAGCATATTCCCCTTTAAATGCAAACAAACATTTATAAAGGATATTTGGGAATTTGGGTACAGTTCTCTCCAAACTGCTTCCTGCTTTCTGTTGTGCGAGGTAATTTTGGGGTCTGTTGAGACATTTCAGAGGGTCTTGGTCCAATAAACGACATTACTTTTGAAGGAATTCACAGGTTCTCATCCTCGGTGGAAAGAAAAACAAAACCTCTTTTCCAAAATATATCCTTAGACCCAAATTTTGAAGTCAAGATACCTTTAAAATATATATGTTGGCTTAGCTTAGTAGCCCCCAGAATCAAATATCTCTCTGTACTTAGCTCATTCACAGTCAAAAATTCAAATAAAACACAATATTATACATAATACCGACTCTTGTGTATATTCCATCTTTATATGACTTATTTTTCTTACTCTATTACTTTTTCTTCAAGTTTAATATTTACTTTATTATCTTTACTCATTTAATATAAGACTGCCTGTACTCTTGTATATTATAACTGTCTATACACTTATTCTTCTATCCCTCAGCCTATGTACATTTATGCAACACTGTGTCCCATTTAGAGGTCTTTTTTTTTAAAAATCTTAATTTGTCTTTATTGACTGTGTATCTGTAAGTATTTTTTTTGACCCGAAGCAATTTTTTTAAAAGAAATGCTAATCAGAAATGACTAGGACCAACTCTGCGGCCCTGCCTGCTGACTCCGTCCATTCCAACATGACAGAGGCATGTTCACTGCATCCACATCACCATTAAGCAATTTGTTAACATGCTTCTCACATACTCTATTTAAGTGCTCTGTCTCCTGAAAGAGCCAGAGTTGTTTGTGCAACTAGCATGAACCAGTAAGCCATCTCCTAAAGAAGCTGAGCAGCCTTCACTGCCAATGCTGAGTCAGGATGACATCTCATAAAGGAGTTGCTGTGTTCCCTCTTGCTGCCAGCAAACAGAGCCCATGGGAAAGAAAATTTACTACCAAGAAGCTGTGCCAAACTCTGTTCTTTTGTGTTTGGAATTTATTATTAAACTATCTTAAATTTTATGTGGATATATTTGTCCACATTGGGCACATCTTACAATTAATATTTCACAACAGTAGTTTGTAAGACTTTTTATTTTTTTACTTCCTGAATTTCATTTTTTTCATATTTAAAATGTGTCTCTCTGTATGGTATGCATGTTCACATGTGTCTAGGCAGGTCTGCCTTATATTAGGCCTTATCTTCAATTACTTTCTGTTGTTTTTCCAAGGCAGAGTCTGACAGTTGAACCCAGAGCGTGCAGGCTTCCATGATCTAGCTGGCCAGCTTATTCCATGGTTCCTCTGTTTCTGACTTCTGAGCTTGGAGTACAAGGTGGCTGTCACACCCACTCAACATTTATACAGGTTGTGTAAATTGATCTCTGCTCCTTCTGTCTACAAGGCATGGCAAGTGTTTACGCACTGTGTATGTGTGCTTGTATGCATGCATGCATTTTTTATATGTGTGTGTGCTTGTGCATGTGCATTCAAGTGTGCATGTGGAGCTGAAAGACAAGGGGGAAGGTAGAGTTTTGAAGCTGGGGATTGTCAGAATCTGACATATTAACACACACATGGTTCTTACCCTTAGGTTGTCCCATGGTGGTAGAGGATTGGCTAGTGTAAAAAAAAAAGATATCATAGAGAAAATTTATTCAGTGACTCCCTGGCATTAACCATGTGGTCTTGTCATGGTCAGTAGCTGTGGATGACCTGATTATGAACTAGTTTTTTGAGTGTGTCACTTGAAGGAGAACTTTGGCATCTTCAGTCACTGTGTCAAGGAAAAGATGTTGAAGGTAATAGGTTTTCCTAAAGTAAAGACCTGTAGCCAAGGGCCCACCAGTAGCTGATGCAAATTTCTCCAAATACTTCAAAAACAATTCTCTTAATGTTGCTTCTCCCTCAGTTTCCAACAAATAAGGGGATTTAATGAGTTTTTTCAATTGTTCAACAGGCACTTGGGAATCCTTAGCCATGACTTCCAGGGATTCATCATCCACTCCAAAGAGGACTCGATAGTGGTTTAACTTCACCTTCAGCTTCTCCACATCATCCCTGAGGATGCCCACTACAGGAACAGTAGCCAAAATTCCAGCCTTGAAGGCTTCCATCCAAATATACTGCTGCATAGACTTGTGCTTTCTGTCAATGGCTGCCTCTGTGATATTAGGCAAGGAAAGCAAGAAATTGTGGCGCCTTTGAGCAGGAAGATCCTTTTCCAGGGTGTCCATCAGGACTGGAAAATCATAGTCAGATAAATGTCTGTTTGAAATCAAGAAAATCTGTGGAGCATCCATGTTATTCTGACTGAAGGTGTTCACACAGTAGCTTCTGATCTGCTGCAGGGTCTTTTCTCTGTCAAAGGTGCGTGGTTTGGATTCCTTTTCATTTTGAAAATCTATGTCGACCTTGGTTCTTACAAAGTAGTAACTCTTTTTCATGGATATGATTGCCTTGGCAAGGTCTAGTTCATTTTTTGTAAAACGTGTGGAAGAAACAATAATGAAGAAGTCATACTCTTGGAAATTCACTTTCTCCAGATAATCTTTAGGTGGAAAATTCATAGTTCCAATGCCAGGCAGGTCCCATAAAATCAACGTTTCAATTTTGGGGTGCTTGTATGAAGTTCTCATCATAGTTGTCTCCGTTACCCCCACTTCAGCTGCACCTTGGTCTTCAGGTCCCACCCACCTCAGGCATTGATGAAGCTGGACTTCCCTCCTCCAGACTCTCCTGTCACAGCAATGTTTATTGGGGTGTTCTCAATATTTTTTAAAGCATCATTGATTACTGAGTTTGCTCCTTGAATGTTTCCAATTTTCAGATGACGTTCTATTAAATCGATGGTCTCCTGAGAAATGATTTTGTTTTCTGTCTCAATCTTCATAAAATATTTAATGAAGATGTAAATGTTCAAATCTACATTTTCTTCATTCTCAGATGCATCAGAGGAGGACTGACCCATAATTGTGATAAGAAATCAGTTACTGAAAGAAGAAAGGTAGAGAAAGTTGCAAAAGATCAAAGATGCATTTGTCCTTAGCACTGTGTTTCTTCACAGTGCTTCAGCCTTAGTTATGTTCTGATATTGACTAGTTCCCATATATTTGCACTAATTTTTTTTTGTCAACAAGATAAAAGTTATAGTCCTATTGGAGGAGAAAAATCTCATTTGAGGACTTTTCCCTGTTGGAATTAACTTGGGGTATGCCTAGGAAACATTTTCTTGATTGAGGATAGATGTGGGAGATCCCCGCCTAATCTGGGTGGTACCATCCTTGGGCTGGTGGCCCTTGGTAATATAAGGAAGCAGTGTTGAACTATGGGGAGCCAGTAAGCAAACAGCATTCTCTCATTGTTCCTGCTTCTATTTCTATAAAGTTTCTACTTTGAACTCCCTCAGCAATGGACTGTGATCAGAATGGGTAAACCCAAAAAATAATTTCTTTTTTCAAAATCCTTTTGGTCATGGTATATATAAAAGCAGTAAGAAGGAAATTAGAACAAATTTCTTTTACTTTTCAATTGAACCCTTAATTATGGAAAAATTAAAACTTAAGTAAAGTAAGGGCAAATTATATAAAAACAGCATGTCCTTTAGCCAGCATCAAGAACAACAAAAACAAGAGCAACTGTCTTGCATTTTATCTGACTACATTGTTGTCTATCAAATAGAAGATATTTTCTCCATTTGTTCCCACTTCTTTCAGTGTGTGCCTTCAGATGAATGGAAATTAAATCAACACACATCTAGTTTTTCACACTAAAAAATAAGTAATAATAATTGACATCAGTGTTTAATCAATGTGAAGTCTCAAATGATCACACAAATCTAATTTATCTGTTTCATTGATATTTCAAAAGTTATCAGTAAGCCCAACTACTGTATTTGGTTGAAACAATTTTTATTTTTTCTATATTTATCTTTCTCCTATCTTTTCCATAACTGGAATTCATCTCTATGAAGATTATAAACTTGTAATCATATAAAACTTCCTACTTGTCCTGTTAAAATCCTTTTCTATAATACAATATTTCAGAGTCATCAAGTGATCACTTAGATTCACTATTTCCTGAACCTTTTATTTTATAAGAGCAATCTAACTGTGCACTGGAGAGCTTTCCCAGCATTACTAAGGCCTTGGGTTCAATCCCCAGCACCTCATCAAATGCAGGCGCTTGTGGATCCCTGTAGTTCTGCTACACATGGAGTAGACGTAAAAGGTTGAGTACTTTCAGGGGATTCTTGATACACAGTGAGTTAGAGGCTAGCCTGGGCTACTTGAGACCCTGTCTCAAGAAAATGAATATCAAGTTCATCATGATGGCTCAGCAGGTAAATACACTTTATGCCAGATTCAAGGACATGAGTTTGATTGTTGGGTATTTAGGTAGCTCAGATCTCATATTTCTGTCCTTTATTCTCTACAAACCTGCCTAAAAGACCTCTTATAGCAGCACAAGGACCTCACCACTAGTTAAGGAGACAGCAAATCCCCATTGCCACCCTGGACCCTTCTCTGTCCGTATCACCTCTACCAAATCAGTTCTTAGACTTAATCTCTATTTCCAAATCCAAACACAATTGATAACTCTTCCTGCATTATCTTCCTCAAGACCTCCTCGGTACCAGCTGTGAGAATGTCATGGGCATTGCTATGTTTCCTGTGATAGTTCTTGCAACAACATGGATGATCCAACAGCCAAACACTGAAGTCATATCATGTCATGTCAATCCTGAAATGTACCATAAGAATCCCAATTTCACTCAGGCTACACATTAGGTATAGAGTATATATGCTACATATAACGTATCTTTGAATATAATTATTACACTTCTGGGACATCTGGTGTCTGAATTCCAGACACCCTGGTGTCTCAGTCTGTCTTCTCATTTCAGGACTTTGTGCTTTGTCACTGCTTCCTTTCCTTATTGCTCTTCCCCGGTAGGCACATGGCTAGTAATTTAATAACCTTTCTGTAGTTTCTGCTTTGATTAGGCAGGCTTTAGCATTTACCCCCATATTGAGATATAAAAGTGTACCTGCCTGCATCTTTCACCACCCTTTCACTATGTTTCTGTCTCTCCACAGCACTCGCTGCCACACAATGTGTATTCATCTGGGATTATTTGCTGACATCCTCCCACAGTACAATGCTCCTCAGAGAGCAGAATGAGCTTTTGTCTTGCTCATTTCTTCTTCACCAACACATCGTCGATGGAAGTTTATCATCACAATAAACGCAGACTATGATAAAAAAAATTGGACTTTATTGTGAACATTTGTGCCTGTTCTGTAGTTATCACAGGTAGGTGGGTTAGTGAAAACCTAGTACATTCTTAGAGAGTGGTTATCAAAAGTTCAGGGTGGGTACATAAACAGTCTAATACAAAAGAGGGAAGTCTTTAGAATCACACTTTGTATGAGCATAAGTGCGTCGTCCAGATTCACTGTAAGGCAGCCCCTGTCCAATCTACAAGCACAATGGGGAAAACTGTGCTGGAAACCAGAGCTGAGAACTTTGTTCAGTCTGACTGCAGGCACAGGACTGGAAGAGGTGGTTAAAGAGAATGTCCTGAAATGAACACCATTATTAGATTTACTGTTGAAGGGGACAGTCATCCACAGGGCACAGACAGAATGTCCGTGAAGTGCACAAGCTGTTCTATCTTTTCATTCCCCCACTTTATTCTTTCAGTTCTAGCTCCCCAATCTGTGATGCAGACTTCAGTGTGACAGTCGTCTGCAAGGTCTTTCTACTAAGTATGCACACAGCGAATGAGAAGGCTTTGACAGAGCAATCATTACAACAGGAAGCCTGCCTAAATGACAGCTGTCACCACATCCTGCAAAGCTCATGTTCTCACAGATGGAGAGAAGGTCTTAGCACCCCTGCTTTACAATAAAGAAAACCACAGTGAAGAAGATTCTTCAGGCACAGATTTCCACAGCCAGCTATATCAAAAGTACTGTACAGAGAGACCTCTTCTCCATAGATAGGAGGCCTTGAGATGTAAGGAATTAAATAGTTGACCCTGAAATGAGAGACAAGATGAGGGTGACATACAACAACCTCATGCACACTGCAGAGATATTCCATCACCTGAAGCAGCCATTTACAGTCATGTCAGAGAGAGTAATAAGACACAAGCCAAAACAATTGAAAATTTTTCTTTCAAAATCAATATCCAGATCATTTCCTTTAGTTCTACTTTAACTTGAAGAATTAGATAAGACCATCAATGATGCAGTCCTGTCCACCTTCCACCAAAGCATCCCAGCTTTAAACTGGGGAACCCCACTCCCTGGGTAAGTTCCTAAATTCCTTGTTATCTATCAGCTTTTTAGAGAAAAGAGATGGTGAGGGTTAGAAGTTAGATCTGAATGCCATTGTCCACTTACCAGAGAATCCCAAGTCCAGTGTGTGCGCTCACTGTAATTCAGCTGCAGAAACCACCCTCTACAGTAGTACAGACTTATCACATGAAACCCACTCCTCCTTCCTCTGCAGGACTTAGAGACCTTCTAGGTTCTTCTCCTCTCCTCTCAGTGTGTTTTGGCCAATCAAGGAGAACCATGGATAAGTTGCTTTTTGGAATTGTCTGAATTTCCAAGAAAAGGAAAGTGAAATAAAATAGTTGTTTTTTATTGTATCAACACTTCCTTACTTGGCAGAAAAGGCTGGACTTTCCTAAAATAAAAGTGGAACAGGGCTTGGAAAAGAATGGAAACACAGAGAAGCATATTATTGACTATGTAGGAAAACAGCTCTTGAAAGATAAATTTCCTGGTTTCTGATTCCACAAACACAGCCTGAACTTAAGTCACACAGCACATTGTCTGAGTTCTTGTGAAGATGCCAGTTTTAGTCTCACCCAAGCCACAACCCATTTGGCCCCCTCTGACTGTAACCTTATTTCTTCACAAGTTTAGATTCACATTCCATAATTCTTGTCATAAGCAACTCCCCTCTCAATCGAGGGATTAAGTCTGGCTTGGGCTTGACAGGTCTTATGCATGCTGTCAAAACCATGGCCATTTTGTTTATGGCACTTCTCTGTAGTGCCCAAAGGATATTGTTTCCTTGAAGTCATCCACCAATTGTGGCTCTTACAGTATTTTCACCCTTTCATCGACAACCATTCCTGTGCCATTGGAAGTAAAATTAAGTATATTCTATTTATGTCTGGACATTTACCAATATCTTATTCTATGCATGCTGGGCCAACTGTGGATATCTGTATTGTTTATGATCTACTGCAAATGAGAGCTTCCATGATAAGGGTTAAGCAATACCTTAACCTGTGAGTATTATGGAAAATCATTAGGAGCTTGGTTTAATGTTATGTCCTTTAGTAGAATAACATTAGTAGGTTATCACCAGGGTGTACACCAATATAGCCTTAGGTTATTGTCCAGATATGGTTCAAAGTACGGTTATTATCCTGTGCAGTAATATTAAATCCAATCATGAAGGAATTGGTAACTGCCACAATATTATTGTCACTACTCCAGTGGTGGTTGTATCTTACCTGTCCAGTCAGTATTATGGCTCACAGAGTTCACACCTGGCACATGATTAAAGATTCAATTTTTCCTCTGCTAGTGTGGTTAAGCCACTGTGCAAAATAACTAGTAGTATCAGGTCTTAGAGGGGGTCATTCTTGTGGATTCCTGAGAATTCCTCTAGAGCCAGGTTTCTGCTAACCCTATAATGGCTCCCTCAGTCAAGATACCTCTTTCCTTGCTCTCATCTCTGTCCTTCCTCTTTCTCGACTATCCCATTCCCTCCCCTTCTCCCATCTTCTTCCTTTTCCAACATCCCTTCTCCCCGCATCCCCATGCTTCCAGTTTTGTTAGACAATCTTGTCTGTCTTGACTTTCCAGGTGGATCTATATATATTTTTCTTAGGGTTCACCTTATTAATTAGCTTCTCTAGGATGGTGAACTATAGACTCAATATCCTTTGTTTATAGCTAGTATTCACTTATGAATGTGTACATAACATATTCATCTTTTTGGGTCTGGGTTACCTTTCTCAGGATAGTGTTCTTCTAAATCCATCCATTTGCATGCAAAATTCAAGATGATTTTTTTTTTTAACCACTGAGTAGTACTTTTCTGTGTAAATGTGCCACATTTTCTTCATCTGTTCTTTGGTTGAGGGCATCTAGGTTGTTTCTAGGTTCTGGCTATTACATATAATGCTGCTATGAACATGGCTGAACAAATGCCTTTGTAGTATAATTGAGAAACTTTTGAGTATATGCCCAAGAGTGGTATTGCTGAATCCTGAGGTAAGTTGATTCTCGATTTTTTGAGAAACCACCATAAAGACATCCAAAGTGGTTGTATAAGTTTGCATTCCTCTCAACAATGGATGAGTGTTTCCCTTACTCGACATCCTCTCCAATATAATCTATCATTGGTGGTTTTGATTTTAGCCATTCTGACAGGTGTAAGATGGTATCTCAGAGTTGTTTCGATTTGCATCTCCTTGATGGCTAAGGATGCTGAACATTTCCTTAAGTATCTTTTGACCATTAGAGATTCTTCTGTTGAGAATTCTCTGTTTAGTTTAGTGCCCTCTTTTTTAATTGGATTATTTAGAATTTTGATGTCTAATTTCTTGAGTTCTTTATATATTTTGGAGATCAGTCCTTTGTCTGATATGGGGTTGGTGAAGATCTTTTCCCATTTAGTAGGCTGCCTTCTTTTCTTATTGGCTGTGTCCTTTGCTTTACAGAAGCTTCTCAGTTTCAGAGGGTCCCATTTATTTATTGTTGCTCTGAGTGTCTGTGTTCCTGGGGTTATATTTAGGAAGTGGCCTCCTGTGACCATGCATTCAAGTCTACTTCCCACTTTCTCTTCTATTGGATTCAGTGTGGTCGGATTCAGATTGAGGTCTTTAATCCATTTGGACTTGAGTTTCATGCATAGGGATAGATACAGATCTATTTTCATTCTTCTACATGTTGATATCTAGTTATGCTAGCACCATTTGTTGAAGATACTTTCTTCTTTTCATTGAATAATTTTAGCTTCTTTGTCAAAAATCAGGTGTTCATAGGTATCTAGATTAATATCCAGGTCTTCGACTGGATTCAATTGGTCAACCTCCCTGTTTTTAAGCTAGTACCAAGGTGCTTTCATTACTGGAGATCTGTATTAGAGCTTGATGTCAAGGATGATGATGCCTCTGGAAGTTCCTTTATTGTACAGGATTGTTTTGTCTTTTCTGGTTCTTTTTTATTTTTCCATATGAAGTTGATTATTGTTCTTTCAAGGTCTGTGAAGAATTGTGTTGATGATTTTGATGGGGATTGCACTGAATGTATAGACTGCTTTTGGTAGGATTGACATTTTTACTATGTTCATCCTACCTATCCAAGAGCATGGGATATCTTTCCATTTTCTGGTATCTTCTTCAATTTATTTCTTCAAATACTTAAAGTTCTTATCAAATAGGTCTTTCACTTCTTTTGGTAGTGTTACCCCAAGACATTTTATTTTATTTGTGACTATTGTGAAAGGTAATGTTTCTCTGATATCCCTCTCAACTTCTTTATCATTTGTATATAGGACGAATACTGATTTTTAAAAAATTGATCTTGTATCCTGCCACATTGCTGAAGGTATTTATCAGCTGTAGAAGTTCTCTGCTAGAGTTTTTGGGGTCACTTTTATATACTTTTATAACATCTGCAAATAATGAAAGTTTGACCTCTTTCTTTCCTATTTGATTCCCCTTGATCTCCGTTTGTTGTCTTTTTGCTATAGCCAGAACTTCAAGGACTATGTTGAAGAGATTGGAGAGAGTGGACAACCTGTCTTATTCCTGATTTTAGTGGAATCGCTTTGAGTTTCTCTTTGTTTAATTTGATGTTGGCTGTCGGCTTGCTGTATATTGCTTTTATTATATTTAGGTATGTTTCTTATATCCCTGATCTCTCCAAGATCTTTATCATAAAAGGGTGTTGGATTTTGTCAAATGCTTTCTCAGCATCCAATGAAATGTTCATAAGGATTTTTTCTTTCAGTTAATTTATATGATGGATTACATTGATAGATTTTTATATGTTAAACCATTCCTGCATCTCTGGGATGAAACTGACTTGAACACGGTGGCTGATTTTTTTTGATGTGTTCCTGAATTCAGCTTGCCAGTATTTTTTTAATTAATTAATTTATTTGTTTATAAAAATTTCCACTTCCTCCCCACCTCTTGGATTCGGTTTGCCAGTATTTTATTGAGAATTTTTGTGTCAATGTTCATGAGTGAGATTGGCCTGTAATTCTCTTTCTTGGTTGTGTCTTTGTGTGGTTTTGGAATCAAGGTAACTGTAGCTTCATAAAAGGAGTTTGGCAATGACTCTTGTGTTTCTATATTGTGAAATACATTAAGGAGTGTAGGTATTAGCTCTTCCTGTAAGTTCTGGTAGAATTCTGCATTGAAACCATCTGGTCCTGGGCTTTTTTTAATAGGGAGATTTTTGATAACAGCTTCTAATCTTCACGACTGACAGGTCTATTTAGATTGTTCACCTGGTCTTCGTTCAACTTTGGTATATGGTACTTATCTAACAAAATGCCCATTTCTTTTACATTTTCCAATTTTGTGGCATACAGGCTTTTGTAGTAAGATCTAATGATTCTCCAAATTTCCTCTGTGTCTGTGGTTATGTCCCCCTTTTTATTTCTGATCTTATTAATTTGCATGTTCACTCTTCGCCGTTTGATTAGTTTGGAGAGGGGTTTGTCAATCTTGTTGATTTTCTCGAAGAAGCAGCTTTTTATTTCATTGATTCTTTGGATTGTTTTCTGTGTTTCTATTTTGTTGATATCAGCCCTCAGTTTGATTATTTCCAGTCTTCTGCTCCTCCTGGGTGAATCAGCTTCTTTTTTTTTCCTAGAGCTTTCAAGTGTGCTGTTAAGTCTCTAATGTGTGCTTTCTCCATTTTCTTTAGTTGGGCACTTAGTGCTATGAACTTTCCTCTTAGCACTGCTTTCATAATGTCCCATAGGTTTGAGTATGTTGTGTCTTTATTTTCATTAAATTCAAGGAAGAGTTTAATTTCTTTCTTTATTTCTTCCTTGACCCAGGGGTGATTTAGTAGTTGACTGTTCAACTTCCATGAGTTTTTTGGCTTCCTGGGGGTAGCATTGTTGTTGAATTCTAACTTTAATCCATGGCGGTCTGACAAGACACAGGTGGTTACTAATATTTTTTTGTATCTGTGGAAGTTTGCTTTGTTACCGAGTATGTGGTCAATTTTCGAGAAGGTTCCATGAGCTGCAGAGAAGGAGGTATATTCTTTCCTATTTGGGTGGAATGTTCTATAGATGTCTGTTAAGTCCATTTGATTCAATACCTCCAATAATTCTCTTATTTCTCTCTTAGGTTTCTGTCTGGATTGACCTGTCCATTGTTGAGAGAGGTGTGTTGAAGTATCCTACTATTAGTGTCTGTGGTTTGATGAGTGCCTTGAGTTCTAGAAGTGTTTCTTTTACATAACTGGGTGTCTTTATATTAGGGGCATAGATATTTAGTATTGAGACTTCTTTCTGATGAATTGTTCCTGTTATGAGTATGAAATGTCCATCTCCATCTCTTCTGATTGATTTTAGCTTGAAGTAGATTTTGTTAGATATTAGAATGACCACACCCGCTTGTTTTCTAGGTCTGTTTGCTTGGAAAACCTTTTCCCAACCCTTTACCCTGAGTAGGTGTCTGTCTTTGTGGTTGAGGTGTGTTTCTTGTAAACAGCAGAATGTTGGATCCTGTTTTCGTATCCAATCTCTAAGTCTGTGCCTTTTTATAGGTGAATTGAGTCCATTGATATTAAATGATATTAATGACCAGTGGTTGTTGACTCTGGTTATTTATTTATTTATTTATTTATTTATTTATTTATTTATTTATTTATTTTGGGGTAGTAGAAGTGTGTGTGTTTCCCTTCTTTGAGTTGTGCTTGTGACGGATCGCTAGCTGTCTGAGTTATTGTAGGCAGTGTTGGGAATGTTGGATTCCTTGGGTTGCAATTTTCCTTCTAATATTCTCTGTAAGGCTGGATTTGTAGTTACGTATTGTTTAAATTTGTTTTTATCCTGGAATATTTTGTTTTCTCTGTTGATAGTGAACGATAACTTGGCTGGGTATAGTAGTCTGGGCTTGCATCCATGGTCTCTTAGTTTCTGCAGTACCTCTATGCAGGACCTTCTGGCTTTCATGATTTCCATAGAGAAGTCTGGTGTAAGTTGATAGGTTTACCTTTATAAGTTACTTGACCTTTTTCCTTTGCAGCTCTTAATACTCTTTTTTTAATCTGAATGCTTTGTGTTTTGATTATTATATGGCGAGGGGATTTTTTTTTGATCCAGTCTATTCAGTGTACTGTATGCTTCTTGAACCTTCATAGGAATAGCGTTCTTTAGGTTGGAGAAGTTTTCTTCTATAATTTTGTTGAATATATTTTCTGGACCTTTGATCTGCAATTCTCCTTCTTCTACCCCTATTATTCTAGATTTGTTTTTTTTATTATCTCCCAGATTTCCTGAATGTTTTGTGATGAGAATTTGTTGGATTTGCTGTTTTCTTTGGTCAGAGCATTTATTTTCTCTATGGTGTCTTCATACTCTGAGATTTGTTCTTCTATCTCTTATATTCTATTAGTTATGCTTGTTTTAAGTCTCTGTTTGTTTACCTCGATTTTCCATATCCAGCTGGCCCTCGGCTTGTGTTTTCTTCATTGCCTCCATTTCAGCTTTCAACTCTTGAACTGTTTCCATTACCTGTTTGATTGTTTTTTCTTGGTTTCCCAGGGTGTCGTTTATGGATTTACTCATTTCTTCAAACCTTTTGTTATATTTCTCTTCCATTTCTTTACTCATTTCTTCAATCTTTTTGTTATACTTCTCTTCCACTTCTTTAAGTGAGTTATTCATACCCTGTTTAAGGGCCTCTATTGCTTTCATAATGACACTGTTTTCCACTTCTTCTGGAATAGGGTGTTCAAGTCCTTCTGTAGTAAGATCTCTGGAATCTGGTGTTTTCATGTTGTTTTTCAGATTGTTGGAGGAATTCTTGCCTTGGCGTCTGCCCATCTCTTCCTTTAAATGTTCTCTAATGGATTTTCTGGTACTGGGTCAGGTTCCTCCCTCTGATGACTCTTCTGCTAGAGGATCAGCGCCCCTTGCTATCCAGGATTCTTGCTGAGCTGATGCAGGGCCTTCCTTTCCACCACTGTCAGGCAGGCTATTGAAACACAGGCACTTCCTCCTGCAGGGTTGCACTTCCAGCCCAGTACCAGCCTGCAAGCAGGCTGAGCTGGGTGATTTTATAGCCCTGAGGAGGAAGGGAAGAATAAAGAAAAGGGTTCGTGGTTGAAAGGTGGGATGGGCTAGGAGGCGAGAGGGCTTAGCCCCTGCAGAGTGGCCAGGGAGTCAAGGGGGACCAGGGATGTCTGAGCTCCTCCTTGTCGGGCTTCTCCCGTGGGTCAGAGCAAACTCACCCCAATGATGAATCTTCTGCAAGAGTTTGCCAGTATTTTATTAAATATTTTTGCACCCATGTTCATTAGTGAGATTGGTCTGTAATTCTCTTTCTTGATTGAGTCTTTGTTTGTTCTTAGTGCCAGGGTAACTGTAGTCTCATAAAAGAGTTTGATAATTTTCTTTGTGTTTTTATTATGTGGAACACTTTGAGGAGTATAGGTTTTAACTCTTCTTGGAAGTTCTGGTAGAATTCTGTACTATATCCAGCCCTGGGCTTTTTTTTGGGGGGGGGTTTTGATGACAGCTTCTATTTCCTTGCACTTTACAGGTCTAATTGAATTGTTCACCTGGTCTCTTGGTGTAGAGCATCTATCTAGAAAATTGTCTATTTCTTTTATGTTTTCCAGTTTTGTGGTTTTTGTAGTATGACCTAATGATTCTCTGAATTTCCTCAGTGTCTGTTGATTTATCCCTTTTCATTTCTGATTTTGTTAATTTGGATACTCTCTCTCTGCCTTTTGATTAGTTTGGATAAGGGTTTGTCTATCTTGTTGATTTTCTCAAAGAACCAACTCTGATTGATTCTTTGTATTGTTTTCTTTATTTCTATTTTGTTGATTTCAGCCCTCAATTTGATTATTTCCTGTCTTCTACTCCTCCTGGGTGAGTCAGCTTCTTTTTGTTCTAGAGCTTTCAGGTGCACTGTTAAGTCACTGATGTGAGCTTTCCCTACATTCTTTATGTGGGCAGTTAGTGCTATGAACTTTTGTCTTAGCACCGCTTTAATTTTGTCCCATAGGTTTGAATACATTGTGCCTTCATTTTCATTAATTCTAGGAAGTCTTAAATTTCTTTCTTTATTTCTTCCTCGACCAAGAGGTGGTTCAGTAGTTTACTGTTCAATTTCCATGAGTTTGTAGGCTTTCTGAGAGTAGTACTGTTGTTACATTCTAACTTTAATCCACAGTGATCAGAGAAGACACAGGGGGTTACTCCAATTTTTTTGTATCTGTGGAGGTTTGCTTTGTTACCGAGTATGTGATCAATTTTAAAGAAGGTTCCCTGTGTTGCAGAGAAGAAGATATAGTCTTTTGTGTTTGGGTGGAGTATTCTATAGCTGTCTGTTAAGCCCATTTGATTTATGACATCTTTAGTTCTCTTATTTCTCTGTTAAGTTTCTGTCTGATTGACCTGTCCATTGGCTAGAGTGAAGTGTTGAAGCCTCCTACTATTAGTGTGTAGGGTTTGATGTGTGATTTAAGTTTTAGTAATATTTCTTTTATTTATGTGGATGCTCTTATGTAGGGGCATAGATGTTCAGGATTGAGACTGCATCTTGATGAATTGTTCCTGATATGAGTACAAAGTGTCCTTCTCCGTCTCTTCTGATTGATTTTAGTTTGAAGTCTATTTTTTTTAGATATTATAATAGCTACACCCACTTGTTTCTTCTTACGTCCATTTGATTGAAAAACCTTTTCCCAACCCTTTGCTCTGAGGTAGTCTCTGTCGTTGAGGTTTAGGTGTGTTTCTTGTATACAGCAGAAGGCTGGATCCTGTTTTCATATCTATTTTCTTAACCTGTGTTTTCTTATAGGTGAATTGAGTCCATTGATATTAAGAGATATTAATGACCAGTGGTTGTTAATTCTTGTTATTTTTTGGTAGTAGTGTTTGTGTGTTTCTCTTCTTTGGGTTTTGCTGGTGGGGGTTATCCATTGCCTGTATTTTGTGTGTGAAGAAGCTTCCTTGGGTTGGTGTTTTCCTTCTAGTACTTCCTGTAGGGCTGGGTTTGTGGATACGTATTGTTTAAATCTGGTTTTGTCATGGAATATCTTGTTTTCTCCATCGATGGTGATTGAAAGCTTTGCTGGGTATAGTAGTCTGGGCTTGCATCCGTGGTCTCTTAGTGTCTGTGGCACATCTGGGCACAGACAGAATGTCCCTGAAGCACCCAGACACTTCTATCTTTTCCGTTTTCCCCACTCATTCTTTCAGTTCTAGTCCTGGATCTGTGATGCAGACTCCAGTGTGACAATTGTCTGCAAGGTCTTTCCACTGAATATGAATTGAGAAGTCAGGTGTAATTGTGATAGGTCTACCTTCATATGTTACTTGACCTTTTTCCTTTACAGCTCTTAATATTCTTTCTCTATTCCGTATTTTTGCATTTTTGGTTATTATATGGCGAGGGGGCTTTTTAAAATTTAGTCTATTTGGTGTTCTATAAGCTTCTTGTATCATTATAGGGATATCTTTCTTTAGATTGGGAAAATTTTCTTCTATTATTTTGTTGAATATGTTTTCTTATGCCCTTGAGCTCGAGTTATTCTCCTTCCTACCCCTATTATTCTTAGTTTTGGTCTTTTCATGGTGTTCCAGGTTTCATGGATGTTTTGTGTTAAGAATTTGTTGGATTTAATGTTTTCTTTGATCAATGAGTCTATTTCCTCTACAGTATATTCACCATCTGGGATTCTTCTATTTCTTGTATTCTGTTGGTTATACTTGTCTCTGTAGTTCCTGTTCTTTTACCCAGATTTTTCATATCCAGAATTCCCTCAGTTTGTGTTTTCTTTATTGCCTCTATTTCAGTCTTCAAGTCTTGAACTTGAACTTTACTTCACCTGTTTGATTGTTTTTTTCTTGGTATTCTTGAGTTTCTTTGAGGTATTTATTAACTTCTTCCAGTTTTTTTTGTTTGTCTTTTTCTCCATTTCTTTAAGGGAGTTTTTCATTACTTCTTTAAAGTTCTCAATCATTTTCATAAAGTTATATTTAAAGTCATTTTACTCTGCTTCTTCTGGGTTAGAATGACCAAGTCTTCCTGTTGTGTGACCACTGGGTTCTGGTATTGCCATGTTGCTTTTTAGGTTGTTGAATGAATTCTTGCATTGGTACCTACCCATCTCTTCCTTCAAATGAGGCTAACAGTGTCTTTGCATCTTGGTCTAATTCTTGCAGTGACTGTCTAAGTGTTTATGAATTTTTTTCTTGGTGTGCTATGTCTGTCTCAAGAAGCCTCTGAGGTCTCTCCCTAAGCTTGCTCTCTTGGTCTTCCCTCTTTGTTCATTCTCTTGGTTCTCTCAGTGTTGTAGCAAGCTCTTGGTTACCTCAGTATTGTAGGAAGCTGTGTTTCAGAGTTCCACTGAAGTTGCAGGACGTTAGGCAAGTTTGGGGCAAGATGGGGCTAGAAGTTTACAGGGTCCAGTGGATGGTGTTGGGTAATAGGGGAGCCTACCATAGGGAATTCTCCTGCTGGCTGGCTAGAAAAGTGGAAGGAATTGGCGGAAGGGCTCAAGGTTTTGTCCTACTTTGGAGGTCCTAGAGAGTGGGGTGTCCCGCTGTGTGGTTGTTCACTCACCTGAATTCCCTCAGAATGGGAGCAAGCTATGTTTCAGGGTTCCACTGAGATTGCAACCTTGTTTTTTGAGATAGAGTTTCTCACGGACTTTTAAGCTCATCAATTGTCTTGACTACATGGCTTGTGATTTCTTGAGATCCTACTGTCATGACCTCCCATGCTAACATTACAGGTACATGCCACCCAATCTGGTGTCCTATAGGTGCTGTGAGTCTGAGCTGAAGTCATCATGCTTATGCAGCAAACACTTTACATTTCCCCCAGCAATCAACTGCTCATATCTTCATCACTGCTATTAATCACTAGCACCTTGAGGGAACCCACGAATTATTCAAACGTGACAGTTTGATGTAATTCATCTTATTTGTATCCTTTCTTTGTCCACCTGCATTACATTCTCTCCTGAAAGGATTCACGATACTTTCTCATTTTAAAAATTTTATTTCCGTAGCTTTTTTACACTTCTTTGTTTATATCTATGTATCTATCTATGTATGTATGTATGTACGTACGTACGTACATATGTATGTATGTATGTATCTATCTATCTATCTATCTCTCTATCTCTCTAATCTATGAGTGCACACATTCATAATTTGTGTTTGGAGAGCAGAGGGCACCTTGTGGGAGTTTATTCTCAACTTCTACCATGTGAACTCTGGAGACTGAATTTACATGTTCAGCCTTGGCAGAAAACTCACTTATGCACTGAGTCATCTTACTGGAACCCACAGTATCTTTTCTTATTGAGCTTTTAGCATATGTTAAGTCCTTTTTATTTGTTCCTCAGTATGAGAATATTACATATAAACACAAATTTAACTTAGGAAATGAAGCTATTGCTAGGATAGACGGGTAGCAGGATTATAGAAGTGATTTTTCAGCTTCATACTCAGGTTTGACCCTGCCATTATGATTGTATTACTAAGTCCTTACCTCATGCCAAGTCAATTCTTGTTTTCTGCTCGCCATGAATTTGCCTTCTCTTTCTTGTGTATTGTTCTCTTTTTAAATACACTCTCCTATTTCTTTTTTAAAGATTTATTTTATTGTATTAAAAAGTAAAGAAAAAGTGCTTGGATGTATTGCCTGTGTGTATTTAAGTGGACATCATGTATGGAATACCTGCAGATGCCAGTAAACTGACAATGGAGTTACAGATAGCTGTGAGCTACTAAGTGAGTTTTGGAATATGAACCTGGGTGCTCTGGAAGAGTAGCCAGTGGTCTTAACAACTGAGCCATATGTCTAGCTCTGGTAAGTTGTGGAACCTTTAGTATGTGGGATCTAGTGAAGCTGCTGCTATATTTGTGTATATGACACTGTCCCTTCTATTGCTTTTCTTCCTGTCTGTGGGGTGAAGTTGACCACCACTGTAATCCAGCACCATCAAGGGAGACCTAAGCCTGATCTGACCAACAATGTCATGGAAACTCTGAATCCATAAGCTGATATAAGCCTTTCCTTGAGAGTTTAATTATGCCACTTATTTGTTATAAGGAAAAGTAAGGCTTTGCTAGCTCAGTAATTTTTGCTAATGGATACTCAATTTTATCTCTATTGAACTTGAAAATATTCTGAGTTTTTTCCTTTGGAAATGAGTATCTTAGGTTCAATACTTGCACTACACTCCTACTATGTGAAACGAATTTATTAATAACAAACTACTTAGGATGATATTGGAGGAAGAGATTTGGGGAGGTTCTAATGGCTACCGGAGGTCATGAGGACCATACAACGACAGGAGAGATACTTTCACAGAAAGAGCAAGAAAAGGCGACCTATGCAGTAAGGTAAGTCCTGTGTGGACACAAGGGTGGTTGATCTCAAGGACCTGACTGGTGGCACTGGATCTTAGATGCCCAGTGCACAGCAGTATGAGAGCCAGGTCTACAGGAGATTATTGCAGCTGAACTGTCAAATCAGTGCCTTCTTCTGTGTCTCTTCCAGACGTTTCACTCAGTTACTGATTATCACATTTTATTTTGAGGAAAACAAAGTGTTGGGCCAAGGAACAGGATCTGAGATTATCATCAAACAAAAGTAACACTGCCAACAACCAACATGAGTGTGTCATGTGTATACTGGGAATGTCACATACCAATAGCAGACACTCTTTGTAATCAGCAATTTATTAAGTATTATTTTATGGCATCATATTCGAATCAAAGTAGTTCTTTACCATCATTGTCAAGATAGGAAATGACAGACAGAGGGAACTCAGGGTTCTCCGCTGGTTCTGGCATAGAATTATAGATATTCTTTACTGTCTCTAGAAGGATTCTGATGAGGAGTTTTAGGAATTGATAGGTTATTAAGAAACTTGTGGTCGGTTGCTATGGTTTCTTTTGACTTTGGTCTTAAGGTCTCCCTTTAGCCATGGCTAGTCACTCTTTTTTAATTCAGACTTAATGAGGGTAGAAGTAACTTTTAAGTAAATGTGCATGAGTGTATGCATGTGTGTGTGTGTGTGTGTGTGTGTGTTTGTGTTTGTATGTGTGTGTGTGTTGTGAGACACTATGAGAACAACAGAGCAAGGTGCATGAAAAGTAAGAAATATGTGTGCACAGGTTCCAGAGAGGTTAATGTTGCAACAGAAAATCATTGTAAGCATGTACAGAAGTGACACAGAGCTCATCCTCCCTCCTACCTCCCCCCCTTTCTCTGTGTGTGTGTATTCAAGTTTGTGTGTGTAGTTGAAAGACTTGAATGAAGATGTAGGTGAACATAAAGAGTTGAAGCAAGATTGTCAGGTTCTGACATATTAATTCACATGACCAGTATCCTTTTGTTTTGTCTTGTGGTAGTGGATTGGCTAGAAAAGGTGTCAGAGGGGGTAATTTATTCTAATGCCTCCCTGGTATTAATCATTTGATATTGTCATAATCAGCAGCTGTGGGTGAGTTGAATTTGAGCTATTCTTGGCATGCCTCTCTAAGGAGAACTTTGGCATCTTGAACCACTGTGTCAAGGAAAAGAGATTGAAAGTAAAACATTTTCCCAAAGTAAAGACCTGTAGCAACGAACCCACCACTAACTGAGAGAAATTTTTCCACACATTTGAAAAGCTTTTCTCCTAATGTTTCATTTTCCTTATTTGTCAACAATGAATGAGATTTAAGTTTTTCTTTCAGTTTTTCGACAGGCACTTGGTATTCCTTAGCAATTAATTTCAGGGATTTGTCATCCACTCCAAAGAGGACTCGGAAGTGGTTTAAACTTGCTTCTAGCTTCTGTACATCACTGTCGCTGAGGCTTTTCAATGCAGGAATAGTAGCCAAAACGCCTTCTTTGAGGGCTTCCAACCAGATAAACTGCTTCGAAGCGTTGTACTTCATTTGAATGGCTGCCTCTGTAATATTGGGCAAGGAAAGCATAAAATTGTGGCGCTTTTGAGCAGGAAGATCCTTTATCAGAATGTCCACTAGGCTTGGAAAATCATAGTCAGATAAATTGTGGTTAGAGATCAAGAATATCTGTGGTTCATTAATTTTATTTTCACAAAAGGTATCCAGATAGGATTTTCGGATTTGCTCTAGGATCTTTTCTCGGTCAAAAGTACGTGGTTTGCATTTCTTTTCATTATCTATATCAAAGTCCACCTTGGTTCTCACAAAGTAGTAATTCTTGTTCATCATTGTGATTACTTTAGCAAGTGCCATTTCATGCTCTGTAAATCGTGTGGCAGAAGCAATAATGAAGAAGTCATACTTTTGGAATTCTACTTTCTTCAGATAATCTTTTGGTGGAAATTTCAGAGTTCCAACACCAGGCAGGTCCCATATAATCAAATTTTCAAATTTGGGGTGTTTGTATGAAGTTATCTTCATAGTTGTTTCTACCACCCCAACTTCAGCTGCATCTCTCTCATCATCCCCCACCTCCCTCAGGGCATTGATGAAGCTGGACTTCCCTGCTCCAGACTCTCCAGTCACAGCAATGTTTATGGGGACGTTATCAATATTTTTTAATGCATCCCTGATGGTAGAGGTTGCCCCCTGAATGTTTCCATTTTTCAGATGTTGCTCAATTGAATGGCTTGTTTTTGAAGAAATGATTGTGCTTCCTGATTTGATGTTCTTAAAATATTCGTTGAAGCTCGAAACCAATTCTCCATTGTTTTCCTTCTTAGATGTATCAGAGAATACCTGACCCATGACTGGGTTGGAAAAGGTCCCTGAAAGGAGGAAGGGAGAGTAAGTTTCAATAGCCTGAAGACGCCTTCATGCTTAGTACTGTGTTCTCTATGCTGTAGCCTTAGTTATGTTCTAAAAGTGACTAATTCCATATATGTTGTGCTGGCCATTTTTTGACAACAAGATACAAAATGAAGTTCTTTTGGAGAAAACCTCATTTGAAGAATTGCCCCCATCAGATTGGACTGGATGCATCAGGTCTATTGGACATTTTCTTGATTGACACTGATATTTAAGGTCCCAGTCCCAATGGGTGGTACCATCTCTGGGCAGGTATTCTCGAGTTGTAAGATAAAGCAAATGATCCAAATGTGGGATCAAGCCAGTAAATAGCATTCTCCCATTGTTCCTGCCTTTTGCTCCTGCCTGAGTTTCTGCTCAGATGTCCCTCAGTGATAGACTGTGATCAGAGTGTATAAGTCAAAAGCAAATAAACAAAAACACAACCTCTTTTCTCCCCAATCTTGCTCATGAACATTGATGCAAAAATACTTTAAAAAATACTGGCAAACCAACTCCAAAAAGACATCAGAAAAATCATCGACCATGATCAAGTCGGCTTCATCGCAGAGATGGAGGGATGGTTTAACATACGAAAATCTGTCAATGTAATCCACCATATAAACAAGCTGAAAAAAAGAAACCCCACATGAACATCTCATTAGATGCTGAAAAAGCCTTTGACAAAATACAACATCCCTTCATGATAAAGGTCTTGGAGAGAACAGGGATACAAGGAACATACCTAAACATAATAAAGGCAATATACAGCAAGCCAATAATCAACATCAAACTAAATGCAGAGAAACTCAAAGTAATTCCTCTAAAGTCATGAACAAGACAAGGTTGTCCACTCTTTCCATATCTAATCAATTTATTTCTTGAAGTGCTAGCTAGAGCAATAAGACAACAAAAGGAGATCAAAGGAACACAAATAAGAAAAGAAGAAGTAAAATTCTCACTATTTACTGGTGATGTGAATAGGTAAGCGGCCCCAAAAATTCTACTAAGGGACTTCTACAACTCAGAAACACCTTCAGTAATGTAGCAAGATACAAGATTAACTCTAAAAAAACAGTAGCCCTCCTTTACGCAGATGATAAATGGGTTGAGAAAGAAATCAGAGAAACATCATCCTTTACAATAACCACAAATAACATCAAATATCTTGGAATAACTCTAACCAAACAAGTGGAAGACCTGTATGACAAGAACTTTAAATCTTTGAAGAAAGAAATTGAAGAAGACACAGGAAAATAGAAAGATTTCCCATGCTCTTGGGTAGGTAGAATTAACATAGCAAAAATGGCAATTTTACCAAAAGCAATCTACCAATTCAAAGTAATACCCATCAAAATCCCAGCAAAGTTTTTTACAGACCTGAAAAGAATGGTACTCAACTTCACATGGAAAAACAAAAAACTTAGAATAGCCAAAACAATCCTGTACAATAAAGGAACTTATGGAGGCATCAATATCCCTGACTTCAAACTCTACTACAGAGCTACAGTATGAAAACAACCTGGTATTGGCATAAAAACAGACAGGAAAAACAATGGAACTGAATAGAAGACCCAGATATCAATCCACATACCCGATATTTGACAAAGAAGAAAGAAATATGAAATGGAAAAAAGAAAGGCTATTCAACAAATGGTGCTGGCATGGCTGGGTATCAACATGTAGAGGAATGAAAGTAGATCCATGTCTAATCACCATGCACAAAGCTCAAGTCCTAATGGATTAAATACCTCAACATAAAACCAACCACACTGAACCTCATAGAAGAAAAAGTGGAAAGTACACTTGAACGTACTGGCTCAGGAGGTCATTTCCTAAATATAACCCCAGTAGCACAGACACTGAGAGAAACAATTAATAAATAGGACTTCTTGAAATTAAGAAGCTTCTATAAAGCAAAAGACATGGTCAACAAGACAAAATGGCAGCCTACTAAGTGGAAAAAGATCTTCACCAACTCCACATTAGATAGAAGTCTGATCTCCAAATATACAAGGAACTCAAGAAATTGGTCAAAAAAATAAATAATCCAACAAAAAAATGAAATACAGATCTAAACAGAGAACTCTCAACAGAGGAATTTAAAATTGCTGAGAGACACTTAAGGAAATGCTCAACGTCCTTAGTCATCAGAGAAATGCAAATCAAAACAACTCTGAGATTCCATCTTACACCTATTAGAAAGGTCAAGATCAAAAATACTGATGACAACTTACGCTGGAAAGCATGTGGAGTAAAGGAAACACTTCTACATTGTTGGTGGGAGTGCAAACTGTTACATTCCCTTTGGATATCAGTTTGGAGATTTCTCAGAAAATTAGGAAACAACTTTCTTCAAGATCTTTGTTCTCCACAAATCTGCTGCAAGACCTCTCATGGTAGCACATCTGACCTCATTATTGGTTAAGGAGACAGCAAATCCCGATTGTGTCCTGGAGCCTCCTTTTCTGTCTCACCAATAGCAAATCAGTTCTCAGACTTAATTTCTATTTCCAAATCCAATCACAACTGATCATTCCTCCTACATTATCTGCTTCATGACCTCCTCAATTTCAGCTTTGATTATGTTATCCACACTACTATATTTCCTGTTAGTGTAACAACATGGGTGATCAAACAGCCAGAGTTTTCCTATTGGCACTGAAATCATGTCATGTTGAGTCAATTCTAAAAGGGACTATAAGCATCCACATTTCCCTCAGGGAAAGTTCATTAAGGTATACAGTATACATGCTACATACAACATACCTCTGAAATTTATTGTTACCCTTCTGAATCCCAGCCACCCTGTTATCTGGCTGTTTTCTACTCTCAGGACTTTATACTTAGTGACTGCTATCTTGCCATGTTGCTGTTCCCCAGTTATTAACTAGAGAATAACATGGTGATTAACTGTATTTCCTTTCTCTAGGTTCTGCTTCAATTAGGCAGAATTGTGATTTATATTCACATTGGGATGTAAACATGTACCTGCCTCCATAATCTGCCATCCTTTCCTTATGCTTCTGCCTCTCCACAGCACTTGCTACACGTGATGTCTAGGTTTATTTGCTGTTGCTCTCTCACAATACAATGAACCTCGGGCAGCAGAATGTGCTTTTATTCCCTTCCTCACTTCTTTTTCACCAACACACAGGTGTATGGTTAATAATCAGAGAATGAATGAGGAATATGAGGAAAACATTTGATGTTTCTTGTGGACATTTGAGTCTGTTGGGGAGTTCTAAGTTCTAATATATTCATAAAGAGTAAGTGCCAAGTGTCTGGGTAGACCACAAAAATACTCTAACACAATACAGAGATATCCTTAGACCTACATCTATTCAGAGAAAAGGGTTAGAAGTTAGAGCTGAATGCTCTTTTCCACTTACCAGAAAATCCTGTGTCCAATGGATTCACACTGTACTTCAGCTATAGGAACCGCTCCACTGTGCTCCAGGCTCTTTGCTTGAAACACACTGTTGCTTCCTTTGTGGAAAGCAGTAAGTACAAGGCAGTTGGGTATCTTTTAAATGCTCCTCTGACATCCGTCTCTCCTCTCCAGGTGTGTGCTGACCAATCATAGAAGCGTATGGATGAGGTTTCTTTTCAGAATCACCTGCATTTCCAAGAAGAGGAAAGTGAAAATCAAACTACCAGTTGTCTTTCATTCTATTAACTTTTGCTTTCTTGGAATGTGGGGCTTGGAAACTGAAGGTGAACTTGGAGCAGCAGCTTATTAGCTACTCTGGAACACAAAACCCCTGAAAGACAATTTTACCGATCCCTGACTTCACAAATGTAGCTTGAAATAAAGTCTCACACACACATCATCTGTGGACTATTCAGATACCAATCAGTGTTAGTTTCATCCAAGATACAACTCATCTCTCCCTTCTGACTATAACCTTATTTCCTCACAAGATTCATATTCCTGAATTCTTTGTCATTCTCAACCCCCATGTCCCACTGGGATTTATTATGAGTTGGGTTTGACAGGTCTTGCACTTGGTCTTATTACCGTTGAGAGTTTCTTTGTGGAGTTGCCCTGCTGTGTCCAAAAGACACCATTTTCTTGTGGTCATCCACACCACCTTTCGCTCTTAAGTCCTTTCACTGCATCTTCTGCAACCATTCATGTGCCTTTGAGGTAGAAATATTCATGCTACATGAAAGGCAAGATATTCCTCAGTGTCTTATTCTCTGCATCATGACCACTGTAATTATCTGTATTGTTTATCATCTTCTAAAAATAAGAGCATCCATTGTAAGAGTTGAGTGATGCCTTAATCTATGTGGATAATGATAAATCATTAGGAAGTGAGTTAATACTTTATCCATTTAACAGTAAAATAATAGTAATTCTCACCTAGGGTCTATGATTTGTTCAGCCTTAAGTTCTTGGTCAGATAGGGTGTTATCTTGTGGAGAAGGTATTAAATTTGATCAGGAAACAGTTGCTTATTTCCATAACAATTTTGCCACCATTACACTTGTATATCTTATGGTGTCAGTAATTGTTGTAGATAACATAGTAGCTCACAGCTGGGTGATGTGTGATGTCTTTCTGTATAATATGTAGCTTTTATTGGTTGACAAATAAAGTTGGTTTGGTCAGTGGTTTTGTAAAGTCAGGTGGGAAATCTGAAAAAGAGATTGAGTGAAAGAGAGAGTAGGTGGAGTCAAAGAGACACCATGTAGCTGCTGAAGGAGAATGATATCAGAACATTATCAATAAGTCATAGCCTTGTGATGATACATAGATAAATAGAAATAAGTTAATTTAAGATATAAGAGCTAGTTAGGAATATACCTGAGCTATTGGCCAAAGAGTGTTGTAATTGATATAGTTTCTATGTGATTACTTGGGTCTGGGTAGTCGGGAAATAAAAGCACGGTCTCTGCTTACAGCTTGGTATGATTAATGACTCCCTTTCTCTGGTAGTATATTACAGCACTATGAAAGATAACCAGTAGGAATAGAGCTTCTGGGTCAGCATCAGCCTGATTTTGACATGCTCTATAACACAAGTACAAGGTATTTTCACTAATTGGAAGTTTTAAGTTCTGGAAATTAACCAATGACCTGCAATGATCAGGGACCACACTGGCCCACAACTGTAATTCCTGGGACCAGCTTCTTTATTTATTGCCCCTTGGTATCTAGCAAGGGCATTGTTGCCCAATTTGAAGGCAACTCTATCTTAACTCCTTTCATATATATGTGTGTAGATTTATTTTAGGAAGCCTCTACAGTAGTAGGCTTTCATATAACATTTTCAAATACTTCAGTGTTATTTTTCCCTCCCACTCTTCCTGTTCACATTTTCATTACTAATTCTTCAGCTTGTTGGATATCTAAACTGTTTCCTTTTCCTGGCGATTGTTAATAGAGAAGCGATGAACATGGATGAGCAAGTATCTCTGTAGAAGTACAGAGAGTCCTTTGGGAGTATTCCCAGGAGTGGTACAGCTTGATCATGAGGGAAATTTATTTTCACTTTTTGGAGAACTTCCACACAAATTACACAAGTTTACACATCCGCCAGCAGTGACTGAGTGTTTCCCTTTCCCTACAGGCACAACAGCATTTGTTGCCCTTTGTATTTTTGTTTCCAGCTGCTCTGGCTGGGGTAAAAAATCTCAAAATAAAAATCTTAAAGAAGTCTTGATTTGCGATTTCCTGATGGATAAGAGTGTTACACATTAAAAAAAATTTATATTTCATCTTTTGAGAGCCCTGTGTTTCAGTTTATGCTCCAGTTAAATATTGGGTTGCTTGCTTTCTTGATGTGTTCTTCTTAGATTCTAGATTTTCTCTTTCTGTACAGTGTCCAAATCTTATCTATGACTCCAGAGCCTTGCTTATCTGTCTGTTGTCATGCTGTTGGCCATGATAGACATGGACTCCCTGCCTGAAACTCTAAGCAAGGCCCTCAGAGAAATGCTTTCTTTTTAAGTTTCTCAATTATACTGTCTCTTTACAGAAGTAGAAAAAGGAAACTAAGACACTTATTTCAAGTTAGAGTAGTAACAAGGGCATGGTTCTAATGCACAAACAAAACGAAACAAAAGCCCACATATTGATCAATGGAATATGACCAGAGGTCCTGGAGTAAATCTATATGTCTGCAATCATAGACTGTTTGACAGAACTCAAAGATATATACTGGAGCAAATATAGGGTCTTCAAGAAAATGTGTTGGGAAAACTGGATATTTAGCATGTAGAAGAATGAAGCTTGATTTTTATCATCCATCCTTCAAGAATCATTTCTAAAGTAATCAAAGGCTCCAAGGTTACACTTAAAATCCTGATGCCTCCATGGGAACTTATAGGAGTACATTTCAGAATATAGGTTCGGGTAAGAACTTTCTCAATAGAACCCTCATCTATTGATGAAATGTGATCATCAAACAAGTGAGATTTTATGAAGTTAAAATGCTACCATACTGTCAAAAGAAAATAAAACTTGTCTACTGTTAGGCAGCCTTCATAATGGGAAACAATCTGAACTAGCATACTGAAGATTAGTGGAAAGAACATTCAAAGAACTCCAAAATGTAGAAACTAAAAAAACAAGCATTCCAATTAAAAATGGGTTATGGAGCTGAACAGAGACATCTCAAAAGGAGAAAGGCAATGACTAAGAAATATTGAAAAGAGTATTTAGCAAGGACTGAGCAACTACAGCATTGGTGATCCTTCTGGTGTGAGATGGCCACTATGGGACTGCTCCATCTCTGAGCACTCAGTGTCAACTATGGGCTAGGCCTCTCAGGTGTGTTTCAGCTGTTACCATTTCAACGTAAGCTAATCTAATGACTTGTATGCATAAATATTAACAAAAAATGAAAGAAAGAAAAACCCAACAAAACTTTGGCCAGAGAAGCAGGTAGGTGAGCTGCAGATCTTCATGTCTCTATCCTCTCCTGAACAGCCAACCTTTCAGTCACCTGCCCGGTCTGCAGCTGACCACCTGCTTCAGCCTCTCCTCACTCTGCCCCCATTCCCAGCAACCAAAGCAGGCAGATCCAGGTGTAACACTCTGCTTTCCTACCTCCTGTGGGCCTCCTAAACCCCATATACAACTCATTCCTGTTGCTAAATGTCAGTTGCCAATATCTAGAAACACATAGTACCTGTAATCTCTAGTGGCTACAACTATTAGAATCCCTGGAGATTTGACCAGCAGGCAACACACAGTCACCACACCCTCCTAAGAATGAGAGAAGGGAACAGAATCCAAAGAACAAAATATTCACCCAACAAAAACAAAACCAGACATCAACACCCACAAATACAATCTTTTCAAATTCAAATGTTTAGACACCAGAGTAAAAATCTCAATTGATAATAACCAGGACAATATGTCTGCACTAGGATCCAGCAAACCTACACAACACGTTTGTTTATTGCAACCTAGCTGAAGCACAAGGAAGTGATCTTAAAGTAGCCTTTATGAACATGATTTAGGTCCTTTAAGGGAAAATGAATAAATTTTTTTAATTTTTTAATTTATTAAAGAAAAAATAAATTTCTTTAAGGGAAAATGCCTTAAAGAAATCTATAAAAAACTAATAAAGAGTGGAAGTAAAGGGATAAAACAGTTCAAAAACTGAAGTGGAAGTAGAAACAATATAGAAAATATGAACTGAGGAAAATCTGGGAATGAAAAATTTAGGAACTTCAACAGGAACCCAGAGGCAAGCCTCATCAACAGAATATAAGAGAGGGAAGAAAGAATCTTAGTACTGAAGACATGATACAAGAAATGGATAGTCAGTCAAATAAGATATTTAATACAAAAAAGAAAAAGTACCAGCACAAAACTTTCAGGAAAACTGTAGCACTATGAAAAGGCCAAAACTAGGAATGATAGGAATAAAGGGAGAAGAAGAAATCAGGTCAAAGTCACAGAAAATAATTTCAACAAACTCATAGAAGAAAATTTCCCTAACCTAAATAAGGAGATGCCTATCAAGGTTAAAGAAGCATCAAGAACCCAAAATAGAGTGAATCAGAAAATAAAGTCCCCTTGGTGCATACTAACCAAAACACTTCATTTCAGAATAAAGAAAGAATACTAAATTCTGCAAGGAAAAAATAACCAAATAACATATAAAGGCATACCTACTAGAATAACACCAGACTGCTCAGTGGAGAACCTAAAATGCAGAAGAACCTGCATAGATGTTGTACAGACTGTAAGAGAGCACAGATGTCAGCCCAGACTAACATACCCAGCCAAACTTTTAATCACAATAGATGTAGGAAACCCATAGAAATTCCTATTTCACACTCTCCTGTGAATTAAGCAATGCTTAATGGAATATTATCAATATTTTTAAATGCATCACTGATTACAGATTCAGCCCCCAAATGTTTTCTGTTGTTAGGTATAACACAATTAAACTGATGGTTTATTTGTACTTCTTAAAATATGCAGTGAATATGGACTCCACATTTTCTTTGTCTTCATCCTTAGACATATCAGAGAAGAACTGACTCATGACCATGAGTAAATAAATGCATGAGTTGGGCAGCAGTGGCACATGCCTTTAATTCCAGCACTTAGGAGTCAGAGGCAGGCAGATCTCAGTGAGTTTGAGGCCAGCCTGGTCTATAAAGTGAGTTCCGGAACAGCCAGGGCTGTTACAAGAGAAACCCTGTTTTGGAAAACCAACCAAACAAACAAAACAACAACAACAAAAAAGGCACAGAAAGGAAGGATGGAGAGTAAGTTGCAAGAGAACACAGATGCCTTTGTGCTTAACACTGTTGCAGACTCAGTTATCTTCTGGTATTGGCTAGATTTCATGTATCTTCTGCTGGTTATTTTTTGTCAACAAGAAGATTCTATATCCTATCATAGTCTATGTGCTCCTTTATGTTCATTTTGACCCTATTCACTGTAGACGGGAATGAAGAGTCTAGATGTCCATCAATTCATGCATCAAATACGATACATGTACACAATAGAATATTATTCAGTGATAAATGATAATACAAATTTGAGATTTTCAGGTAAATGAATGCATCTTGAGTACATGTTGAGTGATGTAACCTGTACCCAGAGAAACAAACTGTGAATGTTGTTTGTCATATATAGATCCTGGCTTTGAATCTTTAGATTTGAGTCATTCACTTGGAAAAACCATAGAAGCTAGGAATCTAGAAGACGGTCACTGCAGGAAGGGAAGAAAAGTCTTAATGGAAGGTATTGCGGTTGTTTTTAATGCCAATTGACCACAAATTAGAATCACCTGTTAGGTAGCCTCACCTATAGAAGTGTCCTGAGTGCCTTGATTGTTGGTGGAAGACCCACCCAGATCCAAAAAGTAAGGCAGGGGGATGATCACTAGACTTGTGCTGCCTTGGCCTTTCCTCTTACTGCAGCTTGATGTACCATGTTGCTGTTACTGATTCCTTCACTGATACCAGAAGTAGCATTTCTAGGCTTCCATCTTGGACTCTGGATCAGTGGCTTTCCAGGAAGCTTCCAGAATTTCAATGCCTGATTGGGATGTGGAGGTACCCAGTCTTGTGGCATGAAGAACTACAGGGCCTGCTTAGTGAGAGACAGCCATTGCGAGACGACCCTAACTGTTGAGTCCTGTCCCATCAAATATTGAGCCACCCACAAGTTCTAAACCTCCAAGCCTGTGATTCATATGTTGATCCTATTCCAATATAAACTTCCTTAATATATTATTACATATTATGACTATACAATATACATATGTTCATTCCATTGACTGTGTTCTTCTAGAGAACTACAGTTAATGTCAAAGGGGTTTGTAGAACACAAATAGTATGAAGAGGGGCATGTGAATAATGGGGTGAAATTAAATGGGGAGGGCAGGGCTGAGGAGGAGGAAGTTGGGGAAGGAATCACTAACTGAGGATGTCTGAAACACTATACTGAATCCTATGATTTTATGTGTGCATAAGGAGTTCCATTGGAGTTAGTGTGTATAGGAATGAAGGGGTAACACTCATCTGTTGTAGGAGGCTACTTGTTTGATTCTCCAGTCACTGAGACTCCCGAAATAATCACACAGAAACTGTATTAATTAAATCACTGCTTAGGCTCTTAGTTCTAGCTTCATATTGGATAGCTCTTACATCTTAGTTTAATCCATTTCCATTATTTTATATTTTACCACGAGACTCATGGCCTATTGGCAAGTTTCAGACTGGTAACTCGCATCTGTCTCTTTCTGGTGGCAGCTCCATGGCTTCTCTCTGACTCCGCCTTCTTTCTCCCAGCATTCACTTTGGTTTTCCCTGCCTAACTCTATTCTTCTAAGCCACTGGCTGAAACAGCTTCTTTATTAACCAATGGTATTCACAGAATACAGAGAGGGAAATCCCACATCATTTTCCAAGAAGATAAAGAAGACATAGCTTATCAAACAGACACTCAGTACCAGGTGTGGGATACCTCCCCTTAAGTTGTTGATCAGGGAGATGCCAGAGACCTCCGAATGATACAGTCTATTGCTATTGTTCTCAATTCACCAGAATCTGGTGATAAGAACCTATTCCTGAAAATACCATACACTTATTCACAAGTCATAGAGAACTATTGGTTCTGACCAGAAAGCTTCCTGCCTTCTGACTAGCATTCACAGTATTGGAGAGTGCTATGCAGGACGCTGAAGAAGAGCAGCCATCAATAGTCTTACCTGACTGAGCCTCTGGCTTTGTTCAAAGACCAGTACTCATGGGAAGAACACTTACTTTTTTCTGCAGAATTCTTGGCATCTAAATTTACCACTGGCCCATGATCAAGACTCAATGTTCAACTACTTCCAGCTTATTTTCTTTTATCTTATCAATTGACTTTATAGAACATAGCTATACCATGTCCCTTTACCCCAGAGTCCAGAGTCACTACTGTAGCATGCCTCAATGCTGTGGGTCTGACATGCTATCTTGTGGGCAAATATGTCTCATGTTGCAATAGAGTTCTGCTCTACCAAGTGTGAGTCTCCAGAACATTCCTTTTATGTTAGAGCCATATCAGTGCTGTTACATAGGGACAAATTTACTGTCACATCGTTTCTCCTGAAATGAGCTACTGAGACATATCTCAGAGTCACAAGCGTGTGTGTGTGCTTGTGTGTGTATGTGTGTGTGTGCATGTATGCATATATGTATTTGTAATCTGCACTCCTCTGATCTTTAAGAACGATTGTGAACCTCAAGTCCTATTTTCCATAGACCTTGAAACCAGGACCCTCATTCCACTGCAGCTCTAAACACATCTACCCCAGAATGGATTATTTCTATGCATTCCTGTGAACTCTTTACAAAGAACAGTCATTGTTGATTTGTGCTGAGTCTTCAAAAGCTCAATACATTGCACATACCATTCACAGATAGTTTTATAAAAATTTTGTTTCCCCCTTTTCCCTGAAATTGCTATGTTCTTTACTGTAAGAAAACAAATAAACAAAAACCTAACCATCAAACCAATCAAGCAAAAACAACAAACAACAACAAAACTAATGAAGGATAAATCTTTCCCAGTTATTCTCAGATTTTCAATATTAGAAGTATGGTTGAAAAGAGAAAGGAGTCAACTTGGTAGAATAAAGGGAACTTGAACAATCTGGTCAATGTGATGGGGTTTTTCCCAGGAGCTATGCTGGCGTCACAAACACAAGACTATACCACATGCTGACTAGACATTTCATCACTTCCAAACTTTATGGCTACTCAGGTTACTCATATGCTGAGCTTATATTAGCAGAAACTGCACAAGAGGAAAAGTTTCTTTGTCCTTAGTTAAGATATTATTGTGTGGATTTTTACCTTAATTTGATATATTGGTTAGGTTCTATCAACTTGACACAAACTGAGACCTGCCTGGGAAGAGGGAATTCCAGAGTGTTGGGATCAGAGCTGGGAAGAGGGAATTCCAGAGTGTTGGGATCAGAGAATGAGCCACATTGCCTCAGTTGGAAGAGGGACTCTCAGTTGAGGGATTTCTTTCATCAGATTGGCTCCTGAAAATATCTTTGGGGCATTTTCTTGATTGATGATTGATGTAGGAGGACCCAGCCCACTGTGGTGAGTGCCATCCTTAGGAATGTGGTCCTGGGTTGTCTAAGAAAACAGATTGAGCAAGCCAATAAGCAGTGTTCCTTCACATTCTTTCCTTCAGTTCCTGCCTTGGTTTCCCTTGATGAAGGACTGTAAACTGATAGTTAAATTCTCTTCTCCCTCTGGTTGCATTTGGTTAGGTTTAATGACTTCAACAAAGAAAAAACTTAAAACAACATATAAATTACTTTTGGGGGCCTGTGGCACTGAGCTGAGTATTGTGACAATGGCTATTTATGCCCAAACATTTCCACCCTTGCATGACTTTTCCCGGGAAGAAATGAAGAAATGTCTATTTACCCCAGATAACACATCATTGACAAACTAAATAAGTGATTCCACCCTTGTCGTGTATAATAAGTCAGTGAGTTTATTAGGTTTTATTAGATCTTATTATTGCTCTCTGTCATCCCCTTCAGGTGGGCAAGTACATGAGGATAGTTTAGCAACCTGGGACTCCACATGGTTTGGGTTTTACATGTAGTCCTCTTCTGACAGTGTTCTGGGTTATCTAGGATCTTCACTTGCAGATACTATGCATGCAAATCCTCCTGTTAACACTGCCCTTGCCATCCTAGGACATTACCCACTCCTTTGGGCTACAGTACTCTGTAGTACACCCCACTAAAGACAATGGACAGGATTCTCCATCCAAGAACCCACCAACCTTTTGTGCCAGTTTCTATCCAGATACATCTGGGTATGGGATTGAGGGGACTGACCACATGGATAGCCTCATTTTCGTTTATCAACACCCAATGTAAGAACAAGACAACCAGTCTTCCTTAACTCATCTTTGGTTCATTTGGTTCTACAATTTAAGACAGCAGTTGTGTTGTATGATTCTACCTGAGGAGACACATACAAATATCAACTCACCGCAGCTATGCAATCATAACAGAATAACAACAACAAAATGACTTCTTCAGAGTCTAGCTTTCATGAATAAGTGAGTTTATTAGGGCGTGGGTTACTTACAGGAACATTGGTCACTCAGAGGCAGCTACATCATTGAATAGCCCACCCCAGCAGGGCAGAGATTCAGCTGCAGCCATGGAGCCCCCTGCAGGATTTGCAGGCACCTTAGCTGGTTGGAAATTCCCCCATCCAAAATGCATATATAACTAGCTATATACTTTTGAGAAAAGGATCAAGAATCTTTTAAGTTTCTGTACTTCCTAAGACTTGTAGTTTTTAATTGCTTTTTGAGGGTTTTTTTGGTATTTTGTAGTTAAAATAATTTTATGTGTATAGCTTGCATCTCCACTTGTGTGTGGGCGTGCCAGGCGAATGTTTGACTCTTCCACATTTTTTCTACCATTATTCTCAAGGAAGTTCTCTCAGTAGCACCCAGTTCTTGCAGGTCTAGGTAGTTCAGCTAGCTATCTTGCTCCATGGTTACCATCTCTGTTCTGACTGTAGGTTTACAAGGTGGCTGCCACATCCACTGAGCATTTATGTGAACTCTGCAAATTGAGCTCTGGTTCTCATATCTACATGGAAAATGCCTTATGCACTTGTGTGGTGTGTGCGGTGTGTGTGTGTGTGTGTGTGTGTGTGTGTGTGTGTGTGTGTGTGTGTGGTGTGTAAGCAAGTGCAGATGCCTGGTGAGGTTAGTGACTTTGCAAACCTAAGTTGGAGCTGTGGGTAGTTGTGAGCTACCCAATGTGGGTGTTAGGGCCTGAACTCAGGCCTTCTGGATGAGTGCCTCTTAACTATTGAGCCTTCTCTCAAGAAGATTTATCTTATTAATTTAAAATTACATTTCATTATGTGTGTAGGTATGAGCACCTGAGGCCTTTCTTTTTCTGGAGGGAGGTGTTTATAATTTAATCACTATATTTCTCCCTTTTCTTTCCTCTTTTATACCCTCCCATGTACCATCCCCCCAAATTCATGGCCTCTTGTTTTATAATTGTCTTTCCATTCATAAAAGCACATATATATATGTACACATATATTTATATTTATTCCCAAACATAATCTGTTCAGCCTGTATACTGTTACTTGCATGTATGTTTTCAGGGTTGATCATTGGGCACTGGACAACCAGAAGACCATCTATCTCTTCTGTTCTCAGCTTTCTCCAGTGGCCTATAATTCTTTGTGTAGGATTAGATCCTTAGAGGTTCTTCTGTCAGGTTTGACATATTCTTTGGTCATTCTTTCTCAGCTCTTGTCTCATGTCTTGACAGTTATGTTGGTGAGACCATAGCCCACTAAGTCAAACTAGTGCTACCCATAGGCTTGTGGGTCAAGATATCATTCATTGGAACATGGCTGATCACTATGGTCCACCCCACTGAAGAAAACTGACTCTCCCTCCCTCAGCCTCATCAACTGCCTATGGCCCCTCGTGTACAGGTGGGGTTCCATGACCCCTTTTCCTCTCCATGTTGAAGTGTTGATTTGATCTTGCTCAGGATTTTACCAGCAGCCACAGCTGCTGTGAGTTCATGAGTATACCCCCAGCCATGTCCAAAAGATACTGTTTCACAGCTTCCCTGATCTATGACTCTGACAATTTTTCTGCCTCTTCTTTGGGGTGTTCCCTGAGCCATGTGAATGGAGCGGTATGGTGGTTTGAATATAAATGATCCTGATAAGCTCATAGGGAGTGGTACTATTTGGAGCTGTGGCCTTGTGGAGGAAGTGTGTTACTATGGGCTTTGAGGTCTTCTGTGCTCAAGCTACACCCAGTGACATAGACCACTTCCTTTTTTTGGTAAACCAAGATGTAGAACTCTCAGCTCCTTCTCCAGCACCATGCCTGTCTGCACACCTCTATGTCCCACCATGATGATAATGGACTCTGAAACTATAAGGCACTCTAATTAAATGTTTTCCTTTATAACAATTGCTATGGTCATGGCGTCTCTTCACAAAAAGAGAAACCCTAACCAAGACAGGAGTGTATGAAATGGATGTCCTATTTAGGGCTGGATACTCCTTTCTTACCTTCTTTAGATCCTTCAGTCAACTCCTCTGTGCATCTATTCAGAGCTTTTGGTTATACCCAGTGAACGAGACAGTGTGAATATTTATATCTCATATTACTTGTTAGAAGAACATTGCCCCTTAAATGTTTAAAGTTTTGTGAAAATTTAAAACTTGCAACTTTATAGAATCTAATATGTATTGGATGTTAATGGTACATCAGCTGACATGGGGGTGTGTGCAACCCTCAGTTTGTGAGTATCTTTGTTAATGAGGTATGTTTCTTAAATACAGTTAAAGATAGATTTTGTTTTGTAATCCAGTCAGCAATTCTTCATTCTTTAACTGGTGAGTTGGGAGTCACTTACATTTAAGAAAACCATTTCAAATTCTGTAATTTTGGTTCTTTTTCTGGTTGATTATATATCCTCTCCCACCCCACCCATTGTTTGTTGGTTCACTGTGCTGGACAAGATGCATTCCTTCTCATTTCTCCCCTGTTCATTATCTTCTCATGGATTGTTTTCTTTCTTATGCTTCCATGAATGAGACTGTCCTTTTCTTCATTTAGGTATGTTCTGGAGTATTGGATTAGTAGTCATAACTGTCTGAATTTGTGCTTGTCTTAAACTGTTTCTATTTTTCTGTCAACTTTTAAAGATAGCTTTGTGGATATAGTGATATTAATTGGCAACTATTTATATTTAGGGCTTGAAATTCACTACCCCACGTTTTCCTGTCATTTAGGGTTGTTGTTTAGATATTTGATGTTATTTTGATGTGTTTTCTTTTCTGAATTGATGCTTTTCTTTACAGCTTTTGTTATAGTTTATTTGTATGTACTTTTACTTTTTGTATATATGGTTTCATTACAAGTATTTCTCCACTTTGAGGGGAGGAACCAAGCAATGCTCCCTTCTGTTAATACCACTGGATGAGAATAAGACCACTATCAAACTTTTGAGCCACATTTGAAGCAAGCCTGATTTTTTATTGTGGTGCATCTGAAAACTGACCAGATTGCCTCCCTGGTCCACTTAAAGAAAGTAACTCTGAGTTCATTTCTTAGTGCCTTCTTAAAGGATAAAATCAGGAGTACTAGCAAAGATAATGGAGCAGTGAGGAAGTACAGAAAAATATTTAAAAACCAAACGAAAACAACAACAATAAAACCCAGCATTCACCATGGTGTTGCCATGTGATCAGGAAGGGTTAGGATGATGAGGGAGGGTTAGGGTAATGAGGGAGGATTAGGGTGATCAGGTAGGGTTAGGGTAATGAGGGAGGATGAGGGTGATCAGGGAGGGTTGGTGTGATCAGGGAAGGTCAGGGAGGGTTGGACTTACCAGGGAGGGTTAGAGTGATCAGGGAGGGTTAGAGAAGGTTAGGGTGGTTAGGGAGGGTTAAGATGACCAGACAGGGCCAGGGAGGGTTAGGGTGATCAAGGAGGTTTATGGTGATCAGGGAGGGTCAAGGAGGGTTAGGGTGATTAGCAAGGGTCAGGGAGAGTTTGAGTGTTCCCACAAACAAGTCAAGGTCATGGGTCATGGCAGGGCAGATTTCAGAAACAGATAGAAACTTATCCTAAGAATACAACATAGAGGCTCCTGCCTTTCAAATGAAGTCAAACAGGCACCTTATTCACCCCTTGACCGATGTGTCTTTGTCAAATCTTTAATTGGGGACTGTCTTAAAAACTGTCATAGACTTCCTTGTTCATGTTCTGTCTCCTGCTCCTCATAAGGACCTTGGGAGCTCAGTCCAGTGCTCCAATGTGGGTCTCTGTCGTTATCTCCATCCATCACCAGATGAGGGTTCTATGGTGATATGCAAGATATTCATCAGTGTGGCTATAGGATAGTGCCCTCTCCTCAGCTGCTCAAGGAACAAGCTGGGGACATTTCCTTGGACATCTGGGAACCCCTCTAGAGACCAGTCTCTGTGCCCACCCACTGTGATGGTGGGGCTGATCCAATGGAAACTCACCAAGACCAGCTGGACTGGGACTGAAGGAGCATGTGATCAAACCGGACTCTCTGAACGTGACCGACAAGGAGGGCTGACTGAGAAGCCAAGGACAATGGCACTGGATTTTGATTCTACTGCATGTACTGGCTTTGTGGGAGCCTAGTCTGTTTGGATGCTCACCTTCCTAGAACTGGATTGGGGGGGGGGACCTTGGACTTCCCACAGGGTAGGGAACCCTGACTGCTCTTTGGACTGGAGAGGGAGGGAGAGGGGGAGCAGAGGGAGGGGGAAATGGGAGGAGTGAAGGAGGTAAAAATTTTTAATAATAATAATAATAATAAAGACCTGAAAAAAATGTCATAGAGGACATGGAGGACACAGGTCCTGATTATAAAAATCAGAAATAATATTAGAGAGCCAATGAGGGGGGAGAACCATTTTAGCCATATTGGTCAGACAAAATTTGTTTGAGAGATTTTGTCTATTTCTTTACATAGATCATCAATTTGGCTGTCAATAATATGGGAAAAATCAGAGATACTAAACAGCACATTCTAGTAAATTACTGACAACCATGATTATGTTTAAGTAATAGTCTATAGTATATTTTGTAGAGCAGTAGTTCTAAGTTATCTCATTTCTTTATTAATTTTAATTAACATTTCTGTTGCAATAGTAGCAGTTTTTGAATTTGGTAGGCTATTTTAAAATTTCTTTTTGTAGTTCAATAACATGTCCTGGGACAGGTAACAGAAAGACTGTGGTAGCAGTAACTACCGTGGGATCTAATAGCTAGGTGGATTTTTCCTTACATTTGATAATTTCTCTGATAATTTCCATTATCAGACTCCATTAAAGAATATTTGATTATACTGAAGTCTGTGTTACTGTGTTGGGATTGGTCAGATTAGTCTATCCCGAGTATCCTCCACCAGTCTGGCTAAAAATTATTTGTTTCCTTTCTTTTGTCCAAACTATGGGTCCTGGTTGATAAAAGGAATGTTTTTCATGACAAGACAGCACCAGGGTGTTTCCTATGATAAGGGTGCCTTTATTTTCCTTGTCAAGATGCATTTAGGTTCTGTTTGTATAGGTTTAAAATAAAGCAATAAAACTGCTAGTCATAGGACAGTCATGATACAGATTCAAACAGCAAGAACACAATGTTTAGTTATATTTAGAAAGTTTGATGTTTAATGGCTGTTTTTCAGTCACTTTATACCTCTAGAGGTTGGGTTCCTTGTCTGTGAATTACCAGGGTATCTTCCTGAGGCGTAAGTGATGAATCCAGATAGAAACACCTGCAACCTTAACAGACATAGGCATCAAGAGAATTACAGTGCAAGGTTCTTTCCATCCATTTAGGTTCAATCCAGTCACTTTTGAAGCAGAAGAAAAATGCAGAATCTCCAGGCTGGAATAGGTGGTCAGGTGGGTAGTACTTGGGTGGTTGAGGAGCCTGGAACTAAAGGAAAATCTCATTCAAGGTTAATTGCAGTCCTTTTAAGGACTCAGAGATTGCAGTGGGGCAATCTGATAATAGTCCAACACGTATTTGAGTGAATCATGGGAGGTGATTGCCCATAGACTATTTTGTAAGGTAAACTTTGTTTCTCACATAAACAGCAAACTAGAACACTTAGCAATTCTATCTTTTCAAAGTCCATCTTTACCCACCCTATCATTTCAAAGTTCATTTAATACTTAATCCTTATTTCTATCTGCTCCACTGTCCTCCTTCTCCTAATCTTTTTGACTACGGTCCCAATAGACTCGAGAGAGTCCTTCATTTACTCTCTGTTTCTGAAGTGTAAGGACTACTGCTTTGGTTATCTAGGTGACAATTGCATAGTGGTAGTTTCAAACAGCTGCAGTTGCTCTCCCAGTTAATATACTTCCTGGTGAATAATGTAGAGCTTACATGAGGCATCCACACCTCCCGTCTGAGGAATTGTTTTCTGACGGACACACTCAAAAATATCACATCTGTGTCCCATCTGGACACTGGCAATACTTCGTCAGAACGAGCATAGATAATAAAAATGAAGTCAAGAAAAGAAGTGACACCACATACATAACTCCCAATGTAGTGACAAAAGAAACAAGATCTAAGACTTGTGACTTCTTCACAGTGTTATCATTTCCACAACAATGGCATTTAGTGAAAGTGAGTTGGATAAATTGCAGACAGAGAATTCAAAAAAATTATTACAGATATGTTCAAAGACCCAACCAGCTAAATGAGATAAGGAAAGCAATGAATGATATTAAAGCGGAATTTAACAAAGGAACAGAAGTAATTGAACAAAAAACAACCTAAATGCTTGAAATGAAAACACACACACACACACACACACACACACACACACATACACACATGCACGCACACACACACATGCACACACACACACACACATACACACACACAAGAAAACAAATAGAAAGCAAAACAAAAACTAGAAAGTCAAATAATTCTGTGGAAGTCTCAGCTTAGAAAGGACCAAGGTGAGGAAAAAATCCTGAACTTAAAGACTGTGTACAGAAACTGGAACAATCCAAGGTCAGTGATAAGCTAATAAGGTACCAGTGAGCATTCCAAGATATACGGGGCAACACCCAAAGGTAAAATCTATGGGTTAAAGACATAGGAAGAAAAGAGTAATTTTGTTCTAAATCCCTAGAAAACACTTTTAAATGAATCATAACAGGAATTTTCCCAGAGTTAAGAGAAGAGACACCAGTCAGGTACAGGAGTCATTTAGAGCTCCAAACAGACAAGGCCAGAAGAAGCTTCTCTCATCATAAGTAACACAGCAAGTGCACAGAGTAAAGGAAGAGTATTGAAAGTGGCAAGAAACATCAAATTTCTGAAATATTAAGAAACATCTAATATAGGCAGGGCCATCAGAATAACAGAGATTACTCAACTGACACCTAGGCCTAGGAAGATGTCCTTCAAGGTTTGAATAGGAACAACTGTCAATCCAGAATACTCTGAGCTAGCAGAGATAGCTCTTACAACTGAGAGAGAAATAAGAACTTTTTATGATGAAAACAAACAAAATAAAAATTTATGAGGACTAAACCATCTCTACAGAAGATAGTTGAAGAAACTCTATGGACTGAAAAAAATATCAATTCGAGCATGAGACAGGCTAGATGCAAAAATAGGCCATGCTAGAATAAAGCTGAGCAAGAGAGGAATAGCAAGCAAACCCCAAACACAAAACTGAAACGTCAACAAAATGGCAGGAGTCAATACATAACTTTTAACAGAAACTCTAAATATTAATACTCTGTTTCCCAATAGAAGAACTAATAGTTTAGATCAGAAAGTATGTTGTTGCCTCCAAGAATCACCTCACTACAAAAGCCAGGCATTGACTTAGGGTGAAGGAATGTAAAAAGGTGCCCAAGCTGATGAATTTAGAAACAAGCAATTGTTGCTGTTCTAATATCTGACAAAAGGGATGCCACACAAAACTAGTGAGGAAATATAATTATGGTAACTTCCTACTGACTAAGGGAATAATCAGTTCAGAGGACATAACTCTTCTAAACATACATGAAATGAATACAGAGGTCCATTCATGTACTAGTTAGGACTGGTCAGTTTGGCACAACCTTGAAATACCTGGAAAGAGAAAATATCAGTTGAGAAATTTACCTCTATCAGATTGTCCTATGGAAGTGTCTGTAGGCATTTTTTTAACTGTTCTATAGGAAAATTTAAAAGAACTAGATCAATTCCTGCATCAATATGACTTACCAAAATTAAGTCAACAGGAGATAAACAATTGTGGCACAAATTAAAAAAAAACAGAGACAGATATTGGGGTTCAGTCTGAAGATCAGCAATGCAAAGCTGTCAGCCACTGGCTCTTTCCTCTACCTCAGACCAAAAATGGGTGAGAACCTGTCTCCATGAATCCTCAGATAGAGAATGAGCTTGAGACCTGTCTCTTCCCATCTTATATTACTCTCTAGAACTGGGATTAAAGGAGTACACCACCACTGCCTGGTTTCTATGACTAACTAGTATGACTGCTGAGATTAAAGGTGTGTGCAACCACTGCCTGACCTGAATGACTGACTAGTGTAGCTGCTTTGCACTGACCTTCAGGCAAGTTTACTTATTATAACACAGATAATATAGCACCATATTCCCTCTTTTTTGTCTAAAATAAAAAAGAAGTCTATAACCAATGGAAGAAAAACTATACACAATAAGTACAATAACTATATGCAATATATACAGGCAATAAAAGCATCAACAAAATCTAGTCCATTTGCATTTAACAAATTCATAGAAAATACCACATTATACATTGTATGAGCCCAAAGTCTTGTATATAGTTCTATCATAACTTGCTTTCTGCATCTGGTAAACAAGGAAACTATAACTATCTAGTCATCAATTCCCTCAGAGACCCGAGAAAGAAATACTGAATAAGCAGAAAGTGCAAGCAGGTAACTTCCAAAAAAAAAAAAAAAGTGAAAAATGACCAAAATAGATGACTGTATGGACAGTCTCCCAAAGTTCCTCTGCAATGTTGGAACATACATCTTTGGCCTGTAGACCTAGCGTTTTGACAGACTTTTCTGTAACACAGGATGTTCTAAAGGGCTGTGCTGCTTTGTCTTGACATTGTTTGTCAGTTACTCTTTATTCTCTTTTGTGTCCTGCTTGCCCCATTAGGACAGCACACTGTCAGCAACCAAGGCACAGGCTAACTATCATAAACAGTTGGCAATAAGAATTTCCAAGGACAAGAAATTTGCATTATATTGTTAAGTTAGTTGTATAGGTACAATACCTTGAATAATAGTAGAAATGTCTGAACAGTATGTTCTAACAAAATTAATCTCAAATATGTATCAATACACAAAATTTATTTACAATATAAAAAATCCAATCTAATGTAAAACTTTTAAAATAAACAGTTGCTTTTTAAAAGTAGATTCAATAATCTTTTGATCTTTTCATAACTATATCCTTCCTTTTTTCTTTCCAGAGTAGATTTAATATCTACTCTTTTATCTTATTATATCTATATCCCCCTTTTTTGTTTTCAAAACAAGAACTCTGAATTTAATCTTCTTTGATTAACTTTCCTCAGGGATGTAACCAATAACAACTTGCAACCAAACCCCATAAACAATGACAAATATCCTTAACCCACTGAACAACAAAATCTATCCACTCCACCTTTTGTGAATGTGGCTATTGTATTTTTAAATTTACCTCCTCTTGTCTGGGGGTCATGGCATCTTTTGGAGATGCTGAAAAGGAAAATTTTGGTTATTTGTCAAGTCCTGGTAGAGGTAGCTGCATTATTTGTGGTCTAGTCTCTGCATAATGGGAAAGTGCAGGGTTTGTTGCAAATCCTGGCTAGAGAAGTTTGTTAGGTTGGATCATTTCAGCTAGCCACAAATTGTTCAGCTAGCTCAGAAATTGTTCTGAGCAATTTGTAGTCCAAAGCCAATCTTTAGGTGATGGTTTCAGCTGGATGATATTATCATAGTCCTGGAGGAGTCATCGTTGTGGGACCCCATTCTTCTTTTGCAGACTTCAAAGTCACTGTTAGGTGTGCTTATGGTTCACTAAAGAAAACTGATGTAGTGAAAAGGCTGTTTGTTTGTCCTGGCTGCCCAGAACCAAAACAATCACACAGAAACCATATTAATTAAACTACTGGATTCTTATTGGCTAACTCTTACATATTAATTTAACCCATTTCTATTAATCTGTATATTGCCACATGGCTGTGGCTTACAGGGTAAAGTTCCCAGCGTCTGTCTCTGGTGGCTCCATGACTTCTCTCTTACTCTGCTCTTTTTTCTCCCACCATTCAGTCCTTCCTCCCCACCTACCTCTGCTCTGTCCTGCCCTGCTATAGGCTCAAAGCAGTTTCTTTATTCATTAATGGCAATCATAGTATAAAACTGGAAATCCCACATCAAACTGATAAAGACACAAACCAAAAATCATGTACAGGGAGAGAGATGAAACCTTTTATTAGAATTAGTTAGTACTCTATATGACCATTAATATTATGACAGAAAATTTAATATATATTATAAAAGTATATATCTTATACTTTAAGAAATCTGTTAAAGAATCAACATAAAACCAAGGGATTATGAGATTAGCAGTAATGAAGTAGTCCTTAAATATTTGTTTCTGTTCTGATCCATACCAGGTGGCTCTTCTGAAATGAGACAGAAATTTTTGGATATCACTTTATTAAGAATGCTTGAGTTTAGAGAAGAAGAGAGCCACACTCCAATTCTAAGGCCAGCCTTAATCTTTAATTGGACTGAGACTACAAAAAGACCATTTGTACTGCATGTCTGTAGAGAACAGCAGAAACAAACATTTGGGATGATTTATGAAATTTTATCCTATTGGTAATGTGATATACTAATAGGCCAATTTACTTTTTTTCTTCAGACATTTTTTTTCCTGGACGATTTGTCCTTATTCTTCAATTGTATCATTTGTCCAGTGGTCTTCAGATTCCTTATCTGATTATCTTTGTTCTCCTGAAAAGACAGAAACAAAACCCTTAATCAACATTAATTTTGGTAAAATTTTCTGTTTGATTGATCTGTCCATTGGTGAGAGAGGTGTGTTGAAGTCTCCTACTATTAGTGTGTGTGGTTTAGAGTTCTACTCAGCGGTAAAAAACAATGACATCTTGAATTTTGCATGCAAATGAATGGAAATAGAAAACGCCTTACTGAGTGAGGTAAGCCAGACCCAAAAAGAGGAATATGGTATGTATTCACTCATATGTGTATTCTAACCATAATTAAAGGTCTTTGAGCCTATTATTCGTGATCCTAGAGAAGCTAAATAAGAAGGTGAACCTGTTGAAAATCATGTAGCTATCTGCCTGGAGATTGGAAATAGACAAGAGTCCCAGGTAACCTCGGGTGCATGGGGGGGTGGGAGGGTTGTTGGAAGGGGATAGGGTTAGAGAGAAGGGAGTAGTGGAGGAATGGGGAAAGCTAGGTGGACTGGGATGGGGGGAGGGAGGAAGGATGGATATGAGATCAGGGAAGAATATATTTCAACTAAGGGAGTCATTTTAGGGTTTACAGGAGACTTGATTATAAATGGGATCCCAGGTCCAAGGAGAGATCCCCAGACTGTTCTCTAGACAGAGGAGAAGGTGCCTGAACCGGCCTTGGCCTATAACCATACTGATGCATATTTTGCTTATCACCATAGATCCTTCATCTGACGGTGGATGGCGATACAGATGGAGACCCACATTGGAGCACCGGACTGAGCCCCCCATGGTCCAAATGAGGGGCAGAAAAAGGAAGAACATGAAAAAAACTCAGGACCGTGAGGGGTGCGCTCACCCACTGGTACAAGGGGACTGATCTAATGAGAGTTCACCAAGGCCAGTTGGACTGGGACTGAACGAGCATGTGATCCAACCAGATTTTCTGAATGTGGCTGGATCTCTGAATGTGGCTTGTCCGGAGCCTTTCTGAAAAGCCACTGACAATGACACTGGGACTTGTTTCCTCTGCATATGCTGGATTTTTGGGATCCAGTTTGTTCGGATACTCACCTTCAGGGACCTGGAAGGATTGGGGAGGAACTTGAACTTCCCACAGGGCTGGAAGCCCTGACTGCTCTTAGGGATGAAGAGGGAGGAGGAGGGGGAGGGGGGAGTGAGAGGGTATTGGGAGGAGGGGCGGAAATGAAAACTTTCATAATTTAATAAACTTAAAAAAACCCTAATTTTGGAGAGACTTTTTTTTTGAAAGTAAATTTTATTAAATTATAAAAGTTTCCATTTCTGCCCCTCTTCCCAACACCCTCCCACTCACCCCACTCCCTCTCCTCCTCCCTCTTCGTCCCTTAGGGCAGTAAGGGTTTCCTGCCCTGTGGGAAGTTCAAGTTCCTCCCCCCTCCCTCCAGGTCCAGGAAGGTGAGTATCCAAACAGACTGGATCCCAAAAATCCAGTATATGCAGAGGAAACAGGTCCCAGTATCATAGTCAGTGGCTTTTCAGAAAGACTTTGGGCCAGCCACATTCAGAGAATCCGGCCAAATTCCGAGAATCTGGTTAGATCACGTCCTCGTTCAGTCCCAGTCCAACTGGCCTTGGTAAACTCTCATTAGATCCGTTCCCTTGTATCAGTGGGTGATAGCATCCCTCGCAGTCCTGATTTCGTTTTTCATGTTCTTCCTCCTTCTGCTCCTCATTTGGACCTTGGGGGGCTCAGTCCGGTGCTCCAATGTGGGTCTCTATCTGTATCGCCGTCCTTCGCCAGATGAAGGATCTATGGTGATAAGCAAAATATACATCAGTATGGTTATGGGCCACGGCCGATTCAGGCACCCTCTCCTCTGTCCAGAGAACAATCTGGGGGATCTCTCCTTGGACCTGGGATCCCATATATAATCAAGTCTCCTGTAAACCCTAAAATGACTCCCTTAGTTGAAATATATTCTTCCCTGATCCCATATTCATCCTTCCTCCCTCCCCCCTCCATCCCAGGCCACAGAGCTTTCCCCATTCCTCCCCTACTTCCTTCTCTCTAACCCTCTCCCCTTCCATCAACCCTTCCACCCCCCACCATGCACCCGAGGTTACCTGGGACTCTTGTCTATTTCCTACCTCCTAGGGATAGCTAAATAATCTTCATCAGGTTCATCTTCTTATTTAGCTTCTCTAGGATCACGAATAATAGGCTCAAAGACCTTTAATTATGGTTAGAATCCACTTATGAGTGAATACATACCGTGTTCCTCTTTTTGGGTCTGGCTTACCTCACTCAGTAAGGCGTTTTCTATTTCCATCCATTTGCATGCAAAATTCAAGATGTCATTGTTTTTTACCGCTGAGTAAAACTCTAATGTGTATATGTTCCACACCTTTTTTAACCATTCTTCTATTGAGGGGCACCTAGGCTGTTTCCAGGTTCTGGCTATTACAAATAGTGCTGCTATGAACATAATTGAACAAATGCTTTTGTAGTATGTTAGGGAACCTCTAGGGTATATTCCCAAGAGTGGAATTGCTGGGTCCTGAGGGAGGTTGACTCCCAGTTTTTTGAGAAACCGCCACACTGATTTCCACAGTGGCTGCACAAGTTTGCATTCCCACCAACAATGGATGAGTGTTCCCCTCACCCCACATCCTCTCCAGCATAGGCTATCGTTGGTGTTTTTGACTTTAGCTATTCTGACAGGTGTAAGATGGTATCTCAAAGTGGTTTTGATTTGCATTTCCCTGATCGCTAAGGAGGTTGAGCATGACCTTAAGTGTCTTCTGGCCATTCGAAGTTCATCTGTTGTGAATTCTCTGTTCAGTTCAGTACCCCATTTTTTAATTGGGTTAATTAGAGTTTTAGTGTCTAGTTTCTTGAGTTCTTTGTATATTTTGGAGATCAGACCTTTGTCTGATGAGGGGTTGGTGAAGATCTTCTCCCAGTCAGAAGGCAGCCTTTTTGTCCTACTGACAGTGTCCTTTGCTTTACAGAAGCTTCTCAGTTTCGGTAGATCCCATTTTTTCATTGTTTCTCTTATTGTCTGTGCTACTAGGGTCCTACTTAGGAAGAGGCCTCCTGTGCCTATATCTTGTAGACTACTTCCGACTTTCTCTTCTATCAGGTTCAAAGTGGACAGATTAATGTTGATGTCTTTAATCCATTTGGACTTGATTTTTGTGCATGGTGATAGATATGGATCTACTTTCATTTTTTTACAGGTTGACATCCAGTTATGCCAGCACCATTTGTTAAAGATGCTTTCCTTCTTCCATTGTATACCTTTAGCTCCCTTGTCGAAACTTAGGTGTTCATAAGTTTGTGGGTTAATATCTGGGTCTTCTATTCGATTCCATAGGTCGACTTCTCTGTTCTTATGCCAATACCAAGCTGTTTTCAATATTGTAGCTCTATAATAGAGTTTGAAGTCAGGGATGATAATGCCTCCAGAAGTTCTTTTATTGTATAAGATTGTTTTGGCTATCCTGGGTTTTTTGTTTTGCCATATAAACTTGATTATTGTTCTCTCAAGGTCTGTGAAGAAGTTTGATGGGATTTTGATGGGGATTGCATTGAATCTATAGATTGCTTTTGGTAGAATTGCCATTTTTACTATGTTGATTCTCCCAATCCAAGAGCAGGGGAGGTCTTTCCATTTTCTGGTATCCTCCTCAATTTCTTTCTTCAAAGACTTAAAGTTTTTGTCAAATAGGTCATTCACTTCCTTGGTTAGAGTAACCCCAAGATATTTTATGCTATTTGTGGCTATCATGAAAGGTGATGTTTCTCTGATTTCCCTCTCTGTTTCTTTATCCTTTGTGTATAGGAGGGCAACTGATTTTTTGGAGTTGATCTTGTATCCTGCCACGTTACTAAAGGTGTTTATCAGCTGTAGGAGTTCTTTGGTAGAGTTTTTGGGGTCACTTATGTAAGCTATCATATCGTCAGCAAATAACGAAAATTTAACTTCATCCTTTCCAATACGAATCCCCTTGATCTCCTTATGTTGTCTTATTGCTATTGCTAGAACTTCAAGCACTATATTGAAGAGGTATGGAGAGAGTGGACAGCCTTGTCACATTCCTGATTTTAGTGGAAAGGCTTTGAGTTTCTTGGAGAGACTCTTTTTTTGGCAAGTTATATATGATCAAATGTAAAGCATTTGCTAGTTTTATAGGTTAGTTTAGATTAAACAGTGATGCTGTTTGGTGAACTATCATCACTTCTAACTAAGAAATGTCTCTTGTTTTAATAGAAATGTTATCTATTTTGATGGCATCCTTAGCTTTTCTCCTTTATGGAATCAAAAGCAAAACCCCTTCCCCAATGTAACATTCTGGTTTCCATTCTAAAGTCAGTTTGTCTTGAAAGCATATTGGCTGATTTAATTCTGTCGTTTTTTTTTTTCTATCAAATGTCTCTCAGCAGCTGTTGTTCCTTTCTAATTAGCATTTATAAAAGTTAAAGTTAATAAAGCATTATGCAATCTATTTCTGGTGGTATTTAGCAGCCCTTTCTGATTACTTAACATACCCTTTGGAGTTCAATTTGATCTTTCTGTAACTGCCTGGCCTGTAGGATTGTAGTATACCTGCAATATGCTTTATATTATAATAAGCAAAATCTGTTTCATTTTCTTTGAGACATATACTGGAGCATTGTCTGTCTTTATTTTTGTAGGTATACCCATGATGGCTTTAACTTCTAGCAAATGTATGATTACCGAATCAGCCTTTTTTGAACTCAAAATTGTTGCCCATTGAAAACATGAATACATGTCAATATAGTGGTATACATATTTCAGTTTTACAAATTCTACAAAATGGAACACACCCATCTGCCAGATTTCATTCTATTGAGTACCCTTTAAGGTACTGCCTGGAGGAAGTGGTGTTTGATTGTTCAAAAAACAAGTAAGACAATTCCTATTTACTTATAATTTCCTTAACTTGTTGCCACATGATGGAAAAGTCTTTTTCTTTAGACCTTTGATATTGACATAATTTTTTAAAATGAAATTCTGAGGCATTCCATACATTTTCAATCAAAAATTGATTTATTTCTGCATTAACTTGTGCTAGAGGACCTGAAAGATCCACATGAGATTGGAGGTGTGTTATGTATATGGGATGATTCCTATTCCTGATTGTAAGTTGTAAATGAATAAATAATAAAGTCAACTCTGTATCAACTGGCATTAGTTTTGTGGTTTCAATATGTAAACCAACTCTTTCTGTGTATTGCATATTGGTAAATATGCTGAGAGTTTCCTTAACATCCCTTAGTACCAATAGCATATAATTCAGAGTTTTGTACAGAATCAAAAGGTCTTTGATTCACTTTACTTAAATTTTCTGATTTGTAACTTGCCTTTCCTGATTTATTTTCATCTATATAGAACATTGGAATTCTACTTATTGGTGTGTTCCATACAATGCAATGAAGGATCCATTTAGTTCTCTTTCTAACTTGAATTCCCATAGTTTTGGAATAGTTATTATTAATCTCTCTCAAAAATTGCTACAGTCTCTTTACTGGGGTTAATTTTCTTCACATAATTTGTCAATTTTATCATTACTGAAAGGTATTATAACTTCTGCTGATTCTATTCTTGCTAGTTGACAAATTCTTTTTTTTTGTTTGTGTGGTTTCTTATTTATTTATTTATTAAAAATTTCCACCTCTTTCTTGTCTCCCTTTTCCCTTCCCCTCCCCACTTTCCCCTTCCCACCTCTCCCTCCCTCTCTAGTCTTAAGAGCAGTCAGGGTTACCTGCCCCATGGGAAGTCCAAGGTCCTCCACCATCCATACAGGTCTTTAAAGGTGAACATCCAAACAAACCAGGGTCCCACAAAGTTAGTCCATGCAGTAGAATTAAATCCCAATGCCATTGTCCTTGGTTTCTCAGTCAGCCTTCATTGCCAGCCACATTCAGAGTGTCCATTTTGATCACATGCTTCATCACTCCCAGTCCAGCTGGCCTTGGTGAGCTCTCATTAGATCAGTCCCACCGTCTCAATGGGTGGACACACCCTTCATGATCCTGACTTTCTTGTTCACGTTCTCCCTCCTTCTGCTCTTCATTTGGACCTAGAGAGCTAAGTCCAGTGCTCCAAGCTGGGACTCTAGTTGACAAATTCTTATTGTCCCTTTTGGAATAAACTCAGAAAAACCTATATAAGTTTTTAATTTTTTACTTCATTTATATGGTAAAATAATCCATTCTAAGATAACACCTCCCCTCTGCATTAAAATTTCTATAAGGAAATACCTGGAGGGTAATATAACCAGAATTCAATTAAGATTTGGATCCTTCACATGATCCACATGTGCCTTCTGCAATTTCTCTTCGATCAAAGCCAGTTCTCTCACAGCTTCATCTGATAATTCCCTGGGACTACTTAAATCCTTATCACCATCTAAGATTTGGTTTAAATTAATCAGGTCAACAGGAGCTATACCAATAGTGCTTTGTAGATGGGAAATGTCTTCTAGAAATCATTGGAAGTCATTAAGAGTCTTCAATAAATCTCTCCTAATTTGTACCATTTGGGGTCTTATTTTTTAAATTTATTTTATAATTTAAATAATTAATAGAATCTTCACTTTGTATTTTTTCAGGAGATATTTGTATTCCCAACAAAACAAAGTTTTCTTTACTTTTTTAAACATTTTTTTCTAAAGTATCTACATTTAAATCAGATAGCAAAATGGTGTTCATGTAATGGCAAATTATATATTCAGGAAATTGTTTGCGTATCATTTCCAATTACTGACTTACAAAATATTGGCACTGGTTGAGATTGTTTAACATTCCCTGTAGGCTAACCTACCATTGATATTATTTATCAGGCTAAGAATTATTATAAGTAGGCACTGTGAAGTCAAATTTTTCTCTGTATTTTTTTATTGTAAAGGCATAGTGAAGAAGCAATCTTTTAAATCAATAACTGTAATAGGTCACCCTTTAGGTAATAGTGAAGGCAAAGTAATGCCAAACTGTAGAGATCCTATAGGCTGAATCACCTTATTAACAGTTCTTAGATCTGTTACCCTTCTCCATCCTCAAGATTTCTTTTAACAGCAAATACAGGAGAATTCTCAAAACTGGTTGATTCTTCAATATGCTGAGCATTGAGTTGCTCCTGTATCATTTGCTATAAAGTCTGAAGCTTTGCTATTGTTAAAGGCCATTGTTTGATCCATACAGGGTTGTGTACCAACCATTTTTAAAGTAGGACTATTTGTGCCTTTGAAATATCAGCAGCTGTTGTACCCTGTCTATACAATATGAATGGTTAGTGACTGTTCTTTGTAAAACCTTCTAATATTTTCTCAGAAGCATATGTTAATTTATGATTTGTTTCTAAGATTGAGGGAATGTTAATCTGAGTATTTCATTACTGTAATAAATCACATCCATACAAATTCATTGCTATGTTAGCCACATATGTTTTTAATATTTCTCTCTTTCCTTCTGGCCCTATACATATGACCCATCTTGTGCTCTGCTTTACATGAGATAAAGTTCCAATCCCTAAGAACTGAACATTTACATCCTGAAGAGGCCAATTTGGATGCTAAGATTCTGATGGAAATTATTGCTACATACAGACCTTCAATGACAGCATCATTTATTCATACTGTTAATGTGGTCTTTGTTCATTTAAAAAAGTTTGCCAAAATACTTATTTTGCGGTTTCTCCTGAAGTTTTTGTTCTCTCTATAGCTTTTCTGTTATCCAGAGCAGTATGGTTTCTTACAATAGGCATTAGGCTCTTTAATTGCTCTGGGGAGGAGTTTCCTCTATGATAACAGGAAATGACTGAACGAGATTTGGTGTAGGGGCTTGTGAGAGGCTCCTTATGGAGTTTTCTGATGGCAAAGGATTACCTTGAATATTCCTCATTGATCTAGATTCATTAGTCCAATGGCTACCTTTGCCACACCTTCCACATAATCTAGAAAAAAGGGACACTGTGACTGGACTATTCTTAGAAAAACCATTGTTTCTAGGAATACAATGTCTACAGTTCCTTTAAGGTGACCTTGTTTGCTACAAGTATAACATTTGACATTTCTATTTTTCCTCATACCTCTGGAAATCACTTCTCCTATCCATGCATCATCATGGTCACAAGATTCAATACTAATTGTATCTCGAATCCATTCCTCCAAAGGTGTTGACCTGTCTTTAATAGTCTAATTACCCTTTTGCATAGAGAATTGGCATTTACAAAACTCAGAGATTTAATTACTATTTGTCTAGTTTCTGAATTTGGTATCATTCTATTAACTGCAGATGTCATTCTTTGTAAGAAATTTGTAGGTCATTCTGCAGGGGCTGCTTCACCCTGCTAAGCCCTCTCTCCTCCTATCCCATTCCAGCTTTCACCCAGGAACCCCTTCCCTTCTTCCTCCCTTCCTTGGGGCCATAAAATCCTCCAGCTCAGTCTGTTTGGGCACTGGGATGGGGTGGTGAGTGCAACTGGGTAGGAGGGAGTTCCTTTGTTTTAATAGCCTGCCTGCAGCAAGGTAGGCCTTTTGTCATTGAGATTCCTGGCCAGTAAGAGGCACTGACCCTGTAGCAGAAGATTCATCAGAGGACAAGGTCCCTGGCCAACAAGGGAACCTGACCCTGTACCAGAAGATCCAATGGAGAACATTTGAAGGAAAAGACGGGCAGGCACCAAGGCAAGAATTCCTCCAACAATTTGAAAAACAACATGAAAACACTAGATCCCAGTGATCTTACAACAGAAGGACGTTTTCACCCTAATCAAGAAGAAGTGGAAAAAAGTGTCACTATGAAAGCAATAGAGTCCCTTAAACAGGACATGAATAACTCCCTTAAAGAAAGAGAAAAGAAGTATAACAAAAAGTTTGAAGAAATGAATAAATCCATAAATGACACCCTGGGAAACCAAGAAAAACAATCAAACAGGTAATGGAAACAGTTCAAGAATTAAAAACTGAAATGGAGGCAATGAAGAAAACACAAACCGAGGGCCGGCTGGATACGGAAAATCTAGGTAAACGAACAGAGACTTCAGAAACAAGCATAACTAATAGAATACAAGAGACAGAAGAACGAATCTCAGATTCTGAAGACACCATAGAGAAAATAAACGCTCTGATCAAATAAAACAGCAAATCAAACAAATTCTCATCACAAAACATTCAGGAAATCTGGGACACAATAAAAAGACCAAATCTAAGAATAATAGGGGTAGAAGAAGGAGAAGAATTGCAGATCAAAGGCCCAGAAAATATATTCAACAAAATTATAGAAGAAAACTTTACCAACATAAAGAACGATATTCCTGTGAAGGTTCAAGAAGCATACAGAACACTGAATAGACTGGATAAAAAAAAACATCCACTCACCATATAATAATCAAAACACAAAACATTCAGATTAAAGAAAGAATATTAAGAACTGCAAAGGAAAAAGGTCAAGTAACTTATAAAGGTAAACCTATCAGACTTACACCAGACTTCTCTATGGAAATCATGAAAGCCAGAAGGTCCTGAAGAGAGGTACTGCAGAAACTAAGAGACCATGGATGCAAGCCCAGACTACTATACCCAGCCAAGCTATCATTCACTATCAACGGAGAAAACAAAATATTCTAGGATAAGAAAAAATTTAAACAATTCGTAGCCACAAACCCAGCCTTACAGAAAGTAATAGAAGAAAAATCACAACCCAAGGAATTCAACATTGCCAACACTTTCTATAATAACTCAGACATCTAGTGACTCTTCACAAGCATAACTCAAAGAAGGGAAACACACACACTCTACTACCTGTGGGACCCTGTCCTCCTTGATCCTTGAGGCCAAAATACTGGATGCAAATAATGTTTATGCTAACCAGCTAAGCTTCCTGCTAGTTCCATCCTTGGTTCTGCTACAGCCTGGTACATTAGCCTGAGGGATCTATTTTACTTTAAAATGGTAATTTCTCAACCTGCCTCAAAGAAGCTCAGGCGCCAAGGCCCATCTAACCTGTCTGACATTGCCTTAAACCCTCGACCACCTGCCTGGGGAAAAACTCCCACAGAGGCCAGTTTCCCCAGCCCCCTCCGGGTGGGAGGAGTTTTCCTTTACTGGGGCCAAAGGTATTTTAACCCTGGATTTAGTTGAATAAAGGGGCATTCTCTTCTTGAGGATGACTGGAACTCTGTATCTGTGTGTGTGCGTCTTATGTTTTAACCCCTAGGACAATATGGAACTCGTGGGATGTGGGTGGCGTGGAAGGACGACCCCCTACAAAAAAAGAAAATAACCAGAGTCAACAACCACTGGTCATTAATATCACTTAATATCAATGGACTCAATTCACCTATAAAAAGGCACAGACTAAGAGATTGGATATGAAAACAGGATCCAACATTCTGCTGTTTACAAGAAACACACCTCAACCACAAAGACAGACACCTACTCAGGGTAAAGGGTTGGGAAAAGGTTTTCCAAGCAAACAGACCTAGGAAACAAGTGGGTGTGGTCATTCTAATTCCTAACAAAATTGACTTCAAACTAAAATCAATTAGAAGAGCTGGGGATGGACATTTCATACTCATAACAGAAACAATTCATCAGGAGGAAGTCTCAATCCTGAATATCTATGCCCCACTTATGTAAAAGAAATAATTCTAGAACTGAAGGCAGTCATCAAACCACACACACTAATAGGAGATTTCAACACACCTCTCTCAACAATGGACATGCCAATCAGACAGAAACCTAAGAGAGAAATAAAAGAATTATTGGAGGTATTGACTCAAATGGACTTAACAGACATCTATAGAACATTCCACCCAAATAGGAAAGAATATACCATCTTCTCTGCAGCTCATGGAACCTTCTCGAAAATTAACCACATACTCAGTAACAAAGCAAACTTCCACAGATACACAAAAATATTAGTAACCACCTGTGTCTTGTTGGATCACCATGGATTAAAGTTAGAATTCAACAACAATGCTACCCCCTGAAAGCCAACATTCTCATGGAAGCTTAACAGTCAACTACTGAATCATCCCTGGGTCAAGGATGAAATAAAGAAAGAAATTAAAGTCTTCCTTGAATTTAATGAAAATAAAGACACAACATACTCAAGCCTATGGGACACTATGAAAGTAGTGCTAAAAGGAAAGTTCATAGCACTAAGTGCCCAATTAAAGAAAACGGAGAAAGCACACATTGGAGACTTAACAGCACACTTGAAAGCTCTAGAAAAAAAAAAACAGACTCACCCAGGAGGAGTAGAAGCCTGGAAATAATCAGACTGAGGGCTGAAATCAACAAAATAGAAATACAGAAAACAATCCAAAGAATCAATGAAACAAAAAGCTGGCTCTTGGAGAAAATCAACAAGATTGACAAAGCCCTATCCAAACTAATCAAATGGCAGAGAGAGAACATGCAAATTAATAAGATCAGAAATAAAAAGGGGGACATTACCACAGACACAGAGGAAATTCAGAGAATCATTAGATATTACTACAAAAGCCTATATGCCACAAAATTGGAAAATGTAAAGGAAATAGACATTTTTTAGATAAGTACCAAATACCAAAATTAAATCAAGACTAGGTGAATAATTTAAATCGACTTGTAAGTTGCGAGGAATTAGAAGCTGTTATCAAAAACCTCCCAACCAAAAGAAGTCCAGGACCAAATGGTTTCAATGAAGAATTCTATCAGAACTTTGAAGAAGAGCTAATACCTATACTCCTTAATGTGCTTTACAAAATAGAAACAGAAGAGTCATTGCCAAATTTTTTTTATGAAACTACGGTTACCCTGATACCAAAACCACACAAAGACTCAACCAAGAAAGAGAATTACAGGCCAATCTCACTCATGAATATCGATGCAAAAATTCTCAATAAAATTCTGACAAACGAAATCCAAGAACACATCCAAAATATTATACATCATGATCAAGTAGGCTTCATTCCAGTGATGCAGGGTTGGCTCAACATACGCAAATCTATCAATGTAATCCATATAAATAACCTGAAGGACAAAAACCATATAATCATTTCATTAGATTCTGAAAATCATTTGACAAAATTCAACATGCCTTTATGATAAAGATCTTGGAAATATTAGGGATACAAGGTTCATACCTAAATATAATAAAAGCAAGCCGACAGCTAACATCAAATTAAGTGGAGAAAAACTCAAAGCCATTCCACTAAAATCAGGAACAAGACAAGGCAGTCCACTTTCTCCATACCTCTTCAATATAGTGCTTGAAGTTCTAGCAATAGCAATAAGACAACATAAGTGGATCAAGGGAATTCGAATTGGAAAGGAAGAAGTCAAACTTTTGTTATTTGCAGATGATATGATAGTGTACATCAGTGACACCAAAAATTCTACCAAAGAACTCCGACAGCTGATAAACACCTTTAGTAATGTGGCAGGATACAAGATCAACTCCAAAAAAATCAGTTGCCCTCCTATACACAAAGGATAAAGAAGCAGAGGGAAATCAGAGAAACATCACCTTTCACGATAGCCACAAATAACATAAAGTATCTTGGGGTAACTCTAACCAAGGAAGTGGAAGATCTATTTGACAAGAACTTTAAGTCTTTGAAGAAGGAAATTGAAGAGGATACCAGAAAATGAGGGGATCTCCCATGTTCTTGGATTGGGAAAATCAACATAGTAAAAATGCTAATTCTACCAAAAGCAATCTGTAGATTCAACGCAATCCCCATCAAAACAAACAAAAATCTTCACAGTCGTTGAGAGAACAATAATCAACTTTATATGGAAAAACAAAAAACCCAGGATAGCTAAAAAAATCCTATACAATAAAGTAACTTCTGTAAGCATTACCATCCCTGACACCAAACTCTATTACAGAGCTACAGTAATGAAAACAGCTTGCTATTGACATAAAAACAAAGACGCTGACCAATGGAATTGAATTGAAAACCCGGATATTAACCCACAAACCTATGAATACCTGATTTTGAACAAAGGAGCTAAAATTATACAATGGAAGAAAGAAAGCATCTTCAACAAATGGTGCTGGCATAACTGGATATCAACCTGTAGAAGAATGAAAATAGATCCATATCTATCACCATGCACAAAACTCAAGTCCAAATGGATTAAAGATGTCATTATAAGTCTGACCACACTGAACCTGATGGCAGAGAAAGTGGGAAGTAGTCTGCAACACATGGGCACAGCAGACCACTTCCTACATATAATCCCAGTAGCACAGACAATAGGAGCAACAATGAATAAATGGGACCTCCTGAAACTGAGAAGCTTCTGTAATGCAAAAGACACTGTCATTAAGACAAAAAGGCATCCTACTGAATGGGAGAAGATCTTCACCAACCCCGCATCAGACAAAGGTCTGATCTCCAAAATATATAAAAAACTCAAGAAACTAGACATTCAAACTTTAATAACCCAATTAAAAATGGGGTACTGAATTGAACAGAGAATTCTCAACAGAAGAAATTCAAATGGCCAAAAGACACTTAAGGTCATGCTCAACCTTCTTAGTGATCAGGGAAATGCAAATCAAAACAACTTTGAGATACCATCTTGCACCTTCAGAATGGCTAAGATCAAAAACACCAATATAGCCTATGCTGGAGAGAATGTGGAGTAAGGGGAACACTCTTCCATTGTTGGTGGGAATGCAAACTTGTACAACCACTTTGGAAATCAGTGTGGCAGTTTCTCAGGAAACTGGGAGTCAACCTACTTCTGGATCCCACAATTCCACTCTTGGAAATATACCCAAGAGATGCCCAATCATACTACCAAAGCATTTGTTCAAGTGTGTTCATAGCATACTATTTGTAATAGCCAGAACCTGGAAACAACCTAGGTACTCCTCAATAGAAGAATGGATAAAGAAGGTGTGGCAATATGCACTTTAGAGTTCTACTCAGTGCTAAAAAACAATGACATCTTGAATTTTGCATGCAAATGGATGGAAATAGAAAACACTTTACTGAGTGAGATATCCCAGACCCAAAAAATGAATATGGTATGTCTTCACTCATTATTGGATTTTAGCCCTAAACAAAGGACATTGAGCCTAGAATTCATGATCCTAGAGAAGCTAAATAAGAAGGTGTACCCAATCAAAAACAGTTATTTATCCTCCTGGATAATGGAGACAGACAATGACTTCTTTAGTTTTGCATGCAAATGGATGGAAATAGAAAACACTATTCTGAGTGAGGTAACCCAGACCCAAAAAGATGAATATGATATGTACTCATTCATAAGTGGATTCTAGCCTTAATTAAAGGACATTGAGCCTATAATTCATGATCCTAGAGACTAAATAAGAGGGTGAACCCAAAGAAAAACATATAGTTATCCTCCTGGAAAATGGAAGTAGACAAGGTTGCCGGGAAAAAGTTGGGAGCATGGAGGTGGGGTTGGGTTGGGGGGAAGGGGAGATGGAGAGAGAGAAGGGATAAGAGGAGGACTGGGGAGAGCTTGGGGGAATAGGATGGTTGAGATGGAGGAAGGGTGGATATGGGAGCAGGGAAGAAGATATCTTAACTAAGGGAGCCATTTTAAGGTTGGCAAGAGACTTGGCTCTAGGCGGGTTCCCCAGCTAGGTCGTTGGGCAGCAGAGTAGAGTGTGCCTGAACTGGCCTTCTCCCATAGCCACACTGATGAATATCTTACATATCACCATAGAGCCTTCATCTTGCGATGGATGGAGATAGAGACAGAGATCCACACTGGAGAACTGGACTGAGCTCCCAAGGCCCAGATGAAGAGCAGAAGGAGGGAGAACATGAGCAAGGAAGTCAGGACTGCGAGGGGTGTGTCTACCCACTGACACGGTGGGACTGATCTAATGGGAGCTCACCAAGGCCAGCTGGACTGTGACTGAAGGAGCATGCGATAAAACCGGACTCTCTGAATGTGGCTGGCAATAAGGGCGGACTGAGAAGCCAATGACAATAATACCGAATTTTGATTCTACTTCAAGCACTGGCTTTTTGGGAGCCTAGTCTGTTTGGATGCACACTTTCCTAGACACGGATGGAGGGGGAAGGGCCTTGGACTTCCCACAGGGCAGGGTACCCTGACTTCTCTTAGGACTGGAGATGGAGGGGGAGTAGGGGGAGTGGAGGGAAATGGGAGTATGGGAGGAGGTGGAAATTTTAATAAGTAAATAAATACCAAAATAAAAACATAAACTAGACCTTGCCAAAGCAAACAGATTTATGTAAAAGAATTAATACTTTGTGAGAACCAAGGTGGACATGGATTAAGAAAATGTAAAGAAATGTCAACTATCTACCTTTGGCAGAGAAAACATTCTGTAGATCAGAAGCTACTGTGTTAATAGCTTCAGTCAGAATAACATGGATGCAGCACAGATTTTCCTAATTTCTAGCTATGATTCATCTGACTGTGATTTTCCAGTCCTGATGGACACCCAGGTAAAGGATTTTCCTACTTAAAAGCACCAGAATTTTGTGCCAAAATTCTAATTCCTTGCCTAATATTACAGATGCAGTCACCGACAGAAAGCACAACTCTATGCAGTAGTTTATCTCAGCTGTTTTAAAGGATGGCATTTCTGGAGACTTTTCCTGTAGTGGGCATCTTCTAGGACAGTGATGTGGAGAAGCGACATCCTGGCGGCTTCCTACACATGGAGACCTATCCTGTGGTGACTAAGGCTCCCTAATGGTCCCTATGGGCCAGTTCATCAGAGATCCTTGTGTTGCCTTGAACTGTGTATCCTCTCCCTTAAAGAGGACAGGCAGTTCTAGTACTCTGTGCACTCCTAGTTTCCTTAGGCTCATTCCATCTGCACATTCCACAGCCCCATGAACTACACTGTGAGAGTCTCTTTTGTTGTTTGTTTAACGACCCATGTAGAGCAATTCAGTTACTGATGTCCTTATTGTCATAGAAGTGATTGCTATCTCCTGTTAATTTAGTTTTCATTGTTGGTGATGTCGCCTTGGCCAGATAGTGCCAGCAGTCCTACAGCCTGGAGGTATACATATCCTTTGATGTTGCCGCCTTAGGCCAGTGTGTTCGGAGCCTTGTTTTGCATTTCAAGAGACTCGGTCTCCTGACCTGTCCTGTGGCCTTGAGTCCTAGCAGAATGGCATCAACCAATCAGCATTCGAGCCTCTCACCCTAGAAAAGCGGCTGTCTTTGGATTTTTCGCGCTCTCTCTCTCATCCCTGTTCCCCATTCCCCCTTTTAATCAAGGAGCTCTAATAAATTGTGATTGAGAAGGATTCTTGATTTTGTGATCGTCCATTCCTGCTGGTCAGGAAGCGCGTCACATCCATGAATATCAGGAAGACCACAAATGACAGACATTACAGAGAAAACTGGGCATGAGAGAGCCAGTATTCAATGCCTAGCTTCATAGGCCAGTAAGATCTGAAATCACAAGAGAGCTAGGAGGGCACCATAAGGTATGTGCTCATTGTACAAGCATGAGGACCTGTGCTGAGATCCCACATAGAACTCCAGGTGTTGTGACACATACCTAATACCCAACACAGGGAGCATGGGGAGAGAAACTGAGTTAGTGAGTTCTAAGTTCAGAGAAAGAGCCTGTCTCAAAAAATAAGATGGAGGAGTAACTGAAGAAGACAGCTACTGTTTTCTCCTTTTTTTCTTATTTTCTATTATTTCTATTTTTTCTTTCTCTATGTGTGTGTAAGTCATATTTACTTGGTTGTATTTTAATTAGTATTAAATCTTTGTCTCATTTGTTATTTTAAAATGTTTGGGTGGGGTTTTTGAGGTGTGTGTGTGTATGTGTGTGTGTGTGTGTGTGTGTACACTTGTCTGTCCTGGAGCAAGACAGATTTTTATTTAGCCTTGTGCATGTCAGTATATCCATGTGGTGTATTCCCTGTATGGGATAGCATAGGACAAAGGCATCAGATCACCTGGTGCTGGACTTACAGGTGGTGTGGGGCACCTGATGAGGGGACTAGGAAGCAAACTCTGCTACTCTCAAAGAGCAAGATAGTCTCATAAATGCTAAGCCCTCTCTCTGTAACATGACGGCCAGTTTGTTGGGGTTTCTGTCCCGCCCGGTACCCCACAGCTGGCAAGTCTCAAAGAAAATCACACAGAGTCTACATTAGGTTATAAACTGATTGGCCCATTAGCTCAGTCTTCCTATTAACTAATTCTTACATCTTACGGTAATCCATAATTCTTGTCTGTGTTAGCTATGTGGCTCAATATCTTTTCCAGATAATTGATAAGACTAGGAAATGTTAATGGATAAGTTAAGGTTAAGAAGTGTTTCATAGATAGATAATGGATAAGTTGTATTAAAGTTAAGAAATGTTTTATAGATAAGTAATAGAGAAGTTGTATTAAGGTTAAGATAAGTGATAAGTTAGATTAAGGTTATGAATTGGTTTTATGTATTAGGTTCAGGAGAATTAATAATTGTGATATTGAATTGCCTGTGTGATTGCCATTATCAATCCCCCATGCCTATTAAGATTGTAAACCCCATTGATGTATTGGATATTGAAGTTGCTAGTAAAGAATCATTATAAAACAATTCTCTTGCTTGGTCTGGTCACTCATTGCTCTCTGGGGAGAAGGGCACAGAGTCCTCATAGATATTACTTGAAAAGAACCTGGAGCTGAAGTCTTCCAGCTCGTAACAATTATGTTGAATAAACAGATACTAACATTGACTTTAAGACTAAAGAAGTTTCATATTATTGCAAACTTTTATTCATTGTGGAGATGAGTTGCAAGTCATGAACAAGACATAAGGAAAGTAATATTAGGCGAATGAGAAATTATTTCAACCAAATGCAGTGCCTGGACATACTGTCACCTTCTGATAACAAAAATGAAACAGTCAAACACTTATGTGATTATTAGAGATTTGACACTGTTCAATCACTGATGCCAATTATTCCTCATTTTTACTTATTTTTCAGTTTTTGATACTAGGTGTAAGATGATTAAGTTTCTATTCATTTGAAGGCACACACTGAAGGAAGTGTACACAAATGGAGAAGATATCTTGAATTTTATACAGAATTCTCCAGTCATAGTATATAAAAGATAGTTGTTTGTGTTTTAATAATTACTAAGGCTGACTAAAAGACTCATGCAGATTTTTGCATTATTTTCCCTTACTCTACTCAAGCTTTCATTTTTCCATAGCTAAGGGTTTTCTTGAGAGCAGGTAGACATCTGTCCTAGTTTGCTTCTATTGCTATGATAAGCACCTTGGCCAAATGCATTTGGGAGAAAAGAGTTTTAGGGGCTTACACACTCTGATCAAAGTCTATCATGGAGGAAGTTAGGGGAAATCTCAAACAGGAACAGAGGAAGGAACAATGGGAGAGTACTACTTACTGGCTTACTCCCTAAAGTTGGATCATTTGCTTTATTATACAACTCAGGACCACCTGAGTGATAATACCACCCACAGTGGGCTGAGACTTCCCACATCAATCCTCAATCAAGAAATGACCAATAGGCATGCCCCTGGTCAATCTGATGGAGGCAATTTCTCAACTGAGATTTCCACTACCAAGGAGAATCTAGTTTATATCTTGTTGACAAAAAGTAACCACCACAGCACATATGGAAACTAATCAACATCAGAACACAACTGAGGCTGCAGCATAGAGAACACAGTGCTAATTGAAAAGGCATCTTACACTGATGACTTTAGTCCAGTTGGAATAGATTTTTGTGCAAAGTAAGAGACAAGAATCTAATTTTGTTGTCCTACATGTAGCTCTCCATTTTTTTGCAATGTTTGTTGAAGATTTTTTTTCCTCCAGTATTTTCTTTTATGTCTGTCAAGTGGGGAGCATAGGCCCCAGTCCCTTGCATCTATCCCAGCCCCCAGGCCTGGTCTGGACTCCAAATCCCAGCATGCCGAGTCCTGACCTCACCCCCAGGGACTCAGGGTATTTAAATGATCTCCCAAAAGAGGAACACGTGGTCACTTTTCCTTCCTCCTGGTAGTTGCATTTGCACAGCTTCCTGGTTCCCCCTCGGGACTACCCAAGAACGCAGAACTCCCATTAAACCTGGATATTTCTTAACTGTCTTGTTTTGAGTTGGCTTGACTGGGAATTTTGTGTCAACGGGGAGCTCTTGTTAGGAAATATTCCTAAAAAAGTCTTTGTGAAAATCAGATGGTGTTAATTGTATGGCCTTGTAGCTGGGCCCTCTGCTCTATAGCAAAGACATATGAGTCTGTTTTTGTGTCAATACAATGCTGTTTTTATTATTATGGTTCACTTCCTCCTCTTCATGTTGCATGTGTTCTACCAACCCCCTTGGAATTAGTCAGGGTTCTTTGAAGGATGTAATTCAGTGCAGTGAATATATATTATGTACATACTATACAACAATATATTAGACAGCTTACATTGAAATGGAGTCAACAGCTGAATCACAGCTAAGAGACTGAGAACTTACTAATTGCTCCATACTTGAGGGGAGCAAGCCTCAGCAGTCAGGGGAGCCCCACAATGACTCTCTCTCACTAGGCAGACCAACAATCATATGATTGCTCAGACACAAGGCAGAGTACCCCCACAGTCCCAATCTGGCACAGAAAACCTGAAACCTTCCTGGAGAGTTCGGAGTCCGGAGGAATTCCTGGAAATTCTTGTTCTGATAACAGTGAAGAAACCAGCAGCAGAGACAGATAGAGGGAAGGCCAAACCAGCACAAGGCAAGTGATTGTCCCTGCCTTATCCTTGGCCTCTGGATGGATCTTCTACCATCAACCAAGAAAATCAGGACACTTTTTCAACTGAGACTTCCTATCAAGTGATTCTAATTTTGACCAGTTGACATTAAGATCACAATGTCCTCCATTGTGGTGCCTGCACCACCTGGAACCATGATTGGGCAAGGGTCTGGGGATTAAAAAAACAAAGAGACATGAGTCATTCTTGAAACAAGAATGCCACTTTTATTGTGTTCCAGGGCAGCTTATATAGGGCCCTCCTTGACTAATGGCCATGCCCTAGCTCTCGGGATTTTTCAGCTGCAAGCCCACCAGAAACCACTCCCCTGCCATCAGGAACTCATGAGGGTATCATACCCAGAACAGCTGCAAGCACAGGAAAGCAAGCTGTTCACTCCAGCAGGCAAGGGGTCATAGAAAACTCAGGATTTGAGTGTCCACAGTCCCCAACACTCCATTAAGGTGCTTCTTCACTTCTTGTGGCACTCCTAACAGTGGGAGTCAAGGTGTCTCTGACTCTTTGGCCTGCACTTGGGGCCCTTTTACTCCTGATGGTCTGCTTCATTGAGCATTGAGGGGTTGTCCCTAGTCTTATTGTAATTTGCTATTCACGTTCAGTTTAATATTCCTAACAGGCCTGCTTATTTTTTTTGGCATTTGGAGAAGGGAAAGGAAAAGTGAAGATCAACAGTTAGCCTGCCTGCTTTTTTAGCCAGAGTCTTGTTTGTTTTTTCCCTACACACATTCAAAAAGTCATTTAGTTTATTTAATATATATTTAGCAATATGTATTTTTTAATTAAGAATTTTTTAATAAGTCTTTTCTTATTTTACACACCAAACTCCCCTCCTCCTGCCTCACCCTTCCTCCCTACCCCTGCATCCACTTCTCAGAAAGGGTAAGGTTTCCCATGGGGAGTCAACAAAATCTGATACTTCACTTTGAGGGAAACCAAGTCCTCTCTCCTATATCTAGGCTGAGCAAGGTTTCCCTCCAAAGAGAATCTGCTCCAAGACACAAGTTCAAGCACTAGGTATAAATCCTGGTCCCACTGCCAGTGGCCCTACAGACTGTCCAAGCCTCACATTGTACCCCATATTCTGTTGCCTAGTTTGGTCCTATGCAGGTTCCCCCACTATCACTCCAGAGCCAGTGAGCTCTCACTAGCTCAGGTCAGCTGTTTCTTGGGTATTACCATCATGGTCTTGACCCCTTTGCTCATATTATCACTCCTCTCTCTCTTGGACTGTTCTCCAGAAGCTCAGCCTAGTACTTTGCTGTAGAACTCTGTATCTGCTTCCAGCAGTTTCTGGATGAAGGTGATAGATGAGATTTTGATGAAATCTCATACTAGTTTTAATTTGATGTTTCCTGATGACTAGGATGTTGAACACTCTCTTTATTATTTCTTACTCATTTGTGTTTCTCCTTTTGAGAATGCTTTGGTCAGTCCCATATTCAATTTTAAGCATATTGATTGCTTTCTAACTGTTTTTTTTGTATGCTGTTGCGTGCTCTTTACAGCAATCCTCTAGTTTAATGCTTTAGAAGATTTTCTCCCTATCATGAAGGCTACTACACCAGAATAAAAGTCTCTTTCACTGTTTGTAAGCTTTTTAACTTCATGAAATTGCACTTCTTGATTGCTGATTGCACTTCCTGTGTAGAGAGGTTCCATACAAAAAGAGCTTAACTGAAACTATGTTCTGAAATGCAATAGAAGGTGCAGAATATTGGTGTAACGTTGAAGCTGTAGATTAATTTGAAAACTGAATTTTGGACAAGATGATAGCAATGAAGTTTCATCTTCTTCATGTTAAACGTTTAGCTTTCCCAACATGCTATCTTGGAGATGCTATATATTCTTCAATATTTATCTTTGTCATACATGTAAAAACTCAGGCAATTGTAGGTATGCAGATTTATACCTAGGTCTCTGGTCCTAGTCCACTGATTATTATGTGTTTTGTGATAGGACCCTTCTATTTTTACTAGTATCTTTGATTTTTTATCTTTGACTGTAAGGAAACACCATGACCAAGACAGCATTTGAAAGAAAACATTTAATTGGATGCTTGCTTAGAGACTCAGAGGGTCAGTCCATGCACATCATGACAATGACAGCAAGTCCACAAATGACATGTTGGAACCCAAGATAAGAGTTGGGCATTGCACACTCCTCTCAGCATCCATTCACAGAGAGCTGTTTAAAATGCACATATCGTCAAAAAACTGTAGATTGATTCCAAAAATTATAAAGGAAGTTTTTGAGCCCTGTGTCTATCTGGAAAGGAGAGCACCCAGTCACTGTTGGTGAGAGGGTAAACTGGTACAGACAGCCTCTAAGATAATTTGTAAGGAAGATCCATAGTCAGTGAAAATAGACCTGCCACAGATCCAGCTGTGTCACTCCAGGACAAAGAACTCTACATCCAACTACAGAGCTACTTCCTCATCCATTTTCATTCATGCTCTTTTCACAATATCCAGGAAATGGGAACAGTCTAGACAGCATAAACCGAGAAAAGGATAATGCCAATGTGGCACCACAACAAAATGGGATCTTACTCATCTGTTATGCAAAAAGGGACTACAAAATTCTTAGGAAAATGGATGGAGCTGGAATCATCATTCTGAGTGAGGTAAAACAGGCCCAGAAAGATAAACATCATTTCATTCTTCTTGCTCCTCATTCAAATATGTGTTCCATTGGGAATACCCACAGAGATTTTGTATTACTATGTGACCATGGGGTGAGACAAGCAAGAGAGGAAAGATGAAACACACTGATATAAAGGGCTAAAGAAAACTATGACTCAAGAAATATTAAAATGGGGAGTGTGGGGGTAGATGATAAAGTAGAGGAAGGAAAGTGGGAGGGATAAAGAACACTGAAGGATTTTCCAATAGTCATGGAAATCTGCCACTGCAGACATTTCCTAAAATGAGCTATGCACATATATAGAAGAGTTAAGATGGAGTTGCCCTCTATTAGGACAACAATGCCCTTGCTAGACACCACAGGGTAACAAATAAAAAGCCCTGTGCCAGGATGTAGCTTGATTTTCTTTAAGGTGTTTTCCAGTGAGTTCCCTCAGCATTACAAGTCATTGTAGGTGCTCTTGTCTACCTCCCAGAACTTGGTGGTAAGACCCTATTAGTGACATCATGTACTTGAGTTAGAGAACATGGAGAGGTCAAGCTGATGCTGACTAGCAGTTTCATCCCTATTGGCTAGTTTTCATGGTGCTGGAAGGTTCTAGCCACAATACCAAGGGGAAAAAGGAATCATTAATTAAATCCAGCAGTGAACTCTGTGGGCTACAATAATAACTGACCAGACAACACATATTCATTTCACTACTATTGTGGTGAAAATATCTTGGTAGTAACTAGCTGCTTCCTGGTTGGATTTAATAGCTTCTCCACAAGAGGAAACATGTATCTGTGCATTAACCTAAGGCTAGAGAGATCATAGACCCTATGTGGGAATTATTATACTGCCAAATGGACATAATATTAAGCCAGCACCTAATGAGTTATCATTATACCCATAAGATATAATATAGGATATGTATGGTATAATGATACAAGACATCTCTCAACCCTCATGATGGAAGCTTTTGTTTGCAGCAGATGATCATCAATCCAGAAATCCAGAACTAGCCAAGATGCAGACTAGGACACAAAAGACTATCTGATCCTATCTAGAATATATTAATTCTTCCTCAAAAGGCACAGGAATGGTTGTGGGAGAGAAGATGACAAGACTGAAAGAGCCAGAGTTGGTGGATGGTGACAAGGAAGCAGTGTCTTCTGCACACAGTTGGGCAGCTCCACATATGAACTCATCATGGCTGTGACAGCAGGTGTAAGACCTGTCAATCCCATGCTGGACTGAATAGCAGCATGGACAGGGGAATTGATAATGACAAGAATTATGGACTATGAATTTACAACCATGAGAAATTAGAGGGGGGTAAAATGAGTATTTTCTTGAATGAGACAAAAATTGGCATCTGCACAGGACTCAGCACAATGTTTTGTGTGAATAGCTCAGGTTGCATTTGTGAAGTCAGGGATCAGAAAAATTATCTTTCAAGGATTATGTTCCTGCCTATCTAGTAATCTGCTTGTCCAAGTTGCCCCTGTTTCCAAAGGACACATCCCACTCTGTTATTATTTTATGACTGTCCATCATTTGCTGTCAAGTAATGAAGAGCTAATAGAATGAAAAACAGCCAATAGTTTCATTTTCTCTTTCTTCTTCTTGGAAGTACAGGAGTTTCTGAAAAACAGTAAGAACCTTACACTTCACATTTGTGAAGTCAGGGATCATAAAAATAACCTTTCAAGGGTTGTTTTCCTATCTAGTCAGTTGCTAGTCCATGGTTGCCCCTGATTTCAAAGGCCACATTTCACTCCTTTATTATTTTATGACTGTCCATCATTTGCTGCCAAGAAATGAAGAGATAATAGAATTAAAAAAAACAGCCAAACTTTCTCTTTCTTCTTCTTGGAAATGCAGGAGGTTCCAAAAAACAACAAGATCCATATGCTTAGATGATTGGTCAAAACCCACTGAGAGGGAAGGGGCAGAAGTCAGAAGAGTGTATAATTCCTGCCCTGCTGCCTTGAACCTGCTGCTTTTTCACAGAGGAAGCATAGAAGGGATACAACAGAAAAGATTGTAGCACAGCGGAGCGCGGTTCCTGCAGCTGAACTCAGTGAGCAAATCCACTGGTCACAGGATAATCTGGTAAGTGGACAGCAGTATTCAGATCTATGTTTGAATCCTCACCATCTCTAGAGAGATGACAGGTAGCAGGACATTTAGAAACATGCCCTAAAAGTGGGGTGGGGCACAGTTTGGAAGCTAAAGAACTTTGTGGGAGTCAGGCAGAACGGGTTTGTAGATGGTCTTAGCCAATCATTCAAGTTGAAGTAGAACTGAAGGAAATGATCTCAATATTGGTTTTGGTAAAAACTCATTAAGTTGTTTTGCTTGGTCTCTTATTTCTCTCACTAAAATGGTTGTAAATAAGTAATAGAATATCTCTGCCATCTATATTAGGTTTATTGTATCTCATTTCAAATTGCTTCCTAGTTCATTGTCAATTACTTAATTCCCTACATCCCAGTGCCTCCAACCTGTGGAGAAGAGGTCTCTCGGCACACTGCTTCTGCTGTAGCTGGCTGTGGAAATCTGAGCCTGAAGAATCTTCTTCACTGTGGTTTTCTTTACTGAAAAGCAAGAGTGCTAAGATCTTCTCTCCATCTGTGAGGGACATGAGCTCTGTCAGGGTGCACTGACAACTGTCATTCAGGCAGGCGTCCTTTTCTAATGCCTGCTGTGTCACAGCCTTCTCGTCCCCTGTGTGCATATTGAGTGGAAAGACCTTGCAGACAACTGTCACACTGGAGTCTGCGTCACAGATCCAGGAGCCAGAGCTGAAAGAATGAGAGGGGAAAACTGGAGGTGAGAACAGCTTGTGTGCTTCAGGGACATTCTGTCTGTGCCCTGTGGGTGGCTGTTCCCATCACCCTTTGTCAACAATAAATCAGGCTATGGTGTTTATTTAATCAGGCTTAGCTTCCATTTTAGGACAATCTCTTTACCAACCTCTTCCTGTCCTACAGTCAGACTGACCAAAGTTCTCAGCTCTGGTTTCCTGCACAGCTGTCTCCATTTGTCTTGCAGATTGGATAGGGGCTGCCTGTACAGTGAGTCTGTATGTGCTTATAGACAGTATGATTCTAAGGAAATCTCTGTTTTGTATTAGATCGTTTTTATGCTCTTCCAAGACTGTTGGCACCCACTGTCTACGAATATACTAAGACTTCAAGGTTTCCACTAAGCAGTTAAAACTGCAGAACAGGAGCAAGTGTTCACAGTAAAGTCCAAGTATTTTCCTCATAATCCCTATTCATTGCCTGATGATATATCTGCATGTTCATGGTTAAGAAGTGTGCAAGACAATAGCCCTTTCTGAAAGTTGTTTTGATTTGAATTTCCCTGATTGCTAAGGAGGTTGAACATGGCCTTAAGTGTCTTTTGACCATTTGAACTTTGTCTGATGAGAATTCTCTTTTCAGTTCAGTACCCCATTTTTAAATTGGGTTAATTACAATTTTAATGTCCAGTTTCTTGAGTTCTTTAAATATTTTGGAGATCAGACCTTTGTCTGATGCGGGGTTGGTGAAGATCTTCTCCCTTTCAGTAGGATACCTTTTTGTCTTAATGACAGTGTCCTTTACTTTACAGAAGCTTCTCAGTTTCAGGAGGTCCCATTTATTCACTGTTGCTCTTGTTGTCTGTGCTACTGAGGTTATATGTAGAAAGTGGTCTCCTGTGCCCATGTGTTACAGTCTACTTCCCACTTTCTCTTCTATCAGGTTCAGTGTGGTTGGATTTATATTGAGGTCTTTAATCCATTTGGACTTGAGTTTTCTGCATGGTGATAGATATGGATCTATTTTCATTCTTCTACAGGTTGATATCCAGTTATGCCAGCACCATTTGTTGAAGATGCTTTCTTTCTTCCATTGTATAATTTTAGCTCCTTTGTCGAAAATCAGGTATTCATAGGTTTGTGGGTTAATATCTGGGTCTTTGATTCAATTCCATTGGTCAGTGTCTCTACTTTTATGTCAGTAGCAAGTTGTTTTCATAACTGTAGCTCTGTAATACAGTTTGGTGTCAGGGATGGTAATGCCTCTGGGAGTTCCTTTATTGTATAGGATTGTTTTGGGTATCCTGGGTTTTTGTTTTTCCATATAAAGTTGATTATTGTTCTCTCAAGGTCTGTGAAGAATTTTGTTGGGATTTTGATAGGAATTGCGTTGAATTTATAGATTGCCTCTGGTAGAACTGCCATTTTACTATTTTGATCCTACCCATCCAAGAGCATGGGAGATCCTTCCATTTTCTGGTGTCCTCTTCAGTTTCTTTCTTCAAAGCCTTAAAGTTCTTGTCAAATAGATCTTTCACTTCCTTGGTTAGTGTAACCCCAAGATACTTTATGCTATTTGTGGCTATCGTGAAAGGTGACATTTCTCTGTTTTCCCTCTCTGCTTCTCTATCCTTTGTGTATAGGAGGGCTACTGATATTTTGAGTTGTATCCTGCCACATCACTGAAGGTATTTATCAGCTGTAGACAAAAAGCAAGACAAAAGCACTTTCTACTGCATGAAGTTATTATATTGTGGGAGGGTAACAGCAAATAAATGACAAATACACACTATGCAGTAGCAAGTGCTGTGGAGAAACTGAAACATAATGAAAGGATAGCAAATGATAAGAGGAAGGCATATTTTCCAATGTAAATATAAATCCTGAATCCTGCCTATCTGAAGCATAACCTAGAGTAAGGTGATTAACAGCCGTGTAGTTACTGGGAGAGAACAAAAAGACATAGAAACAGTCACAAAGTACAAAGTGATGAGACGAGAAGACAGCCCAAGATACAGGGGGCTGGAGTCCAGATATCAGAGGCTCCAGAAATGCAATAAGTATTCAAAGGTATGTTGTATGGAGCATGTGCACTGTATAACCAATGAATGCTCCCTGACTGAAACAGAGATCTTTGTGTGCCTGTCAGAATTGACTTGACATGGTATGACTTCAGTGTCACTAGGATAACTCTGGCTGTTTGATCATCCTTGTTATTGCAAAATCAATCACAGGAAATATAGAAATACTGATGACATAATCAAAGCTGGAATTGAGGAGGTCTTGCAGAACATAAAGGAGGAGGGATGATCAATTGTAAGTGGATTAGGAAATAGAGCCTAAGTCTGTGAACTAATTTGATGTGGGTGAGACAGAAAGAGGAGACTCCAGGGTGACAATGGGGATCTGCTGTTTTCATAACTGACTGTGAGGTCCGTTGTGCTGTCATGCAAGGACTTGTAGGCAAGTTTGTGGAAAATAAGGGGTTGACATATTGTAATTGATTATTAAAAATTGTTGCAGGATCCCCAGCAGGCAGGGGGCAGCAGGTCCCAAAAGTAGCTAGTCCCAAGCAGGGCTGGGGTGCGAGGCCGCGTGACAGGACTCCAAAGGTGGCTGGTCCCTGGTGGCGTCCTAGGCCGGCAAGCCATGTGGTGGGGGCAGTTGGGCGAAAGACAGCTAGACACACCATGCAGAGTAAAGTTGGACATTTATTAGGTGGGCTATGGAGGGGATGGGAAAAGGGGAGAAGAGGAGAGAAAGAGAGAGAAAGAGAGAAAGAAAGAGAGGAGAGAGGAGAGAGAGGAGAGGGAGAGAGAGACAGAGAAGGGGGGAAGGGGAGAAGTGGGGAAGAGCAGAAGCCGCCTCCTCAGCGGAAGATGGAGAAGAGAGAGACTAAGGCTGCAAGCAGGAAGAGAGTGGGCATGGATTGTCTCTGAAAGGAACAGAACAGATAATTACATTCCCATCTCTTTTTTAGAATAAAATAAAGGAGGTTAGGCACCACAGGTTAAAGGAATTGGGTTGACGGATTCTCAAGGCTACTTCCTGCTTATTTGTGAATGTCTTCTTTTGGGGGGAACCTGAGAAGGCTGGGTGCTGGTCACATCCTGGTATGATTGGTCTCTTTGCTCCTGTCTGGTGTTTGTGGTCTGGAAATGTCTGGTATTTCTTACACCTGTTTAAGGTATTGGCAGAACAGAGGACAATGTTAAGTTAAGGGGAAAAAATTTAGGACCAGGGAATTGAGGGGGGTATATCTGACCTGTTTAAAGTGGATCCTTCAATTCGGTTCCCTGGAACTCACAAGAATCTTTGGGTTTGTGAAAACAGAAGTTTTAGACATAAACGTTGAATAAACAGTAGCATATTTATGTCAGAAAGACTGTGACAGATTATTTTTTTTGCACATTGAAAAGTATTTTTAAGACTATGGAAGGCAGCACGAGAAAGAAGTTTGATAACTTCTATTTGCCCTCACACCTTTATAACTTGCAGGTCTTGTATTTGTATTTTGTTGAAATTTGTTTGGTGAGGTTGTCCTTTTAAACTGACAAAGCCTCTCAGCTGTAAAAACTGCATCAGAGATACTTGAGTTACTGATTAAAAAAAGACAGAGAACTCACTTGGTTGACACTCAGAGCTGCTCCTCAGGCTCCTCCATGGTCACTGAAGGTCGCATTTGCCTTTTGCTGTTTAGTGCAGGGCCTGCCAGGCTCCAGAAGATCTTGTGGGCTGAGAAATCTGTAGGAAGACAAGCCTACCTTGACCTGAGCAGCTAGGCTGTCAATTTCAGTGATTCTGTCCACGTCAGGTGATCTTCAGTTTAGATGAAAGACAGTTTTTCCCAGTGGTCAGCACTTGGCAATTGAAGCGAATTGCAGATGGATGTTGTTCTGTGCATTTGTCTTCTGTCTTCTTTGGAGGAAGTAGAGTGCTGCTGCTAGGAGCCAACGTCTCTCTTTTTGTTATGAGAAGTTTTTGATGATTAAATATCTAAATGCCATATTCCCCAAATGTCTGAGCAGTTGAGGACTGTTTATCAGGTAAAACTATAGTATAGAATCTGCCTGGAAAGCTGTGTCTGAGCCTGACTGCACTGGCTCTCAACTTAACAGGTTAAGATTTACACTTGTAAAAAAGACAGAAAGAAGAAAAAACTGCTTGCAATAGAAGATTAATGACAGAACTGACAATAGTAGAGAACAGCTTAATATATTTTACATGAGGGTTGGATTAAATATAAACTATTTTTGCAAAAAATGTAAAAGTATATATCAGTTTAAAACATGATACTTAAAAAAAAATAAAACATGATACTTATTGTTTTTGTAGTCTGAAATGAGATGTAATGGATAATTATAACAAATGTAAAAAAAAAATACCTGGGAGATCCGACCCCCAGAGAGGAACTGGAGTGGGAGAGTCTATCGAGTCTCAGCACCAATGTAATGGATTTTTAAAGATTGTTATGGATCCCTGAGTAGCTTGCTTGTTGGATCTGTCTCTTGCCCACCCGCCACCAGCATGGCTCCCCACTTCTCCCTTTCCCCCTTCTTTGTCTCTCTCCCTCCCCTCTTCTCCCCTTTTCCCTTCCCCTCCATAGCCCACCTAATATATGTCCAACTTCACTCTGCATGGTGTGCCTGTCTGTCTCTTGCCCGCCCATGGCCCACAGGGCTAGCCACTGGGGACCAGTCACCTATGGAGACCTGCCGCATGGTCTCACGCCCTGGCCCTGCCTGGGACTGGCTGCCCTCGGGACCCACTACCCCTGCCTGCCGGGGATCCCACAGTAAGCTTCTTGGGGATCTGCAGGAATCTTTAAAAATCTATTATACATATGAGATCTGAGCCAGTTAAATAACCAACAATTAAACTCGAGTCAATAGACCTGACAGTAATTGTATTTACCTGCCAAGCCTTCTTAATATACTTGATACATTTTTTTGAGACAAAGTCTCAAGTAGCCCAGATTAGCCCCTAACTTACTACCAAACATGACCCTCTTAACCTTCTCCCTGAGTTCCAGAATCACAAAGATCCACAAACACCTGCTTTTGATGAGGTGCTGGGGGATAAACCCAAGGCCTTATTCATACTGGAAAAGCTCTCTACCAATTGACCTACATCTCCAGTGCACTGTTAGATTGCTTTCATAAACTAAAAGATTCAGAAGAAAATAGTGAATCTAAATAATGACTTGAGGACACGGAAATATTGTTTTGGATTATATAATTATAACACAGAGTTTAAGGGTAAAGAAGATTTATATTATTGTAAGTTTATATTCTTCATGGAGATGAGTTCCTTGTCAAGAAAAAGACACAAGGAAAGTAAATCTAGATAAAATAAGAATTATTTCAGCAAAACACAGTAGCTGAACTTACTGAAATGTTTTGAAAACAAAGTAACACAGACAAAAACAGATCTATGTGATCAGCAGAGAGATTTGGCATTGATTAAACACTGATATAAATTGCCAATTGTTATTATTTATTTTTCAGTGTTTAAAACTAGATGTATGTTGAATTTCTATTTATTTGAAAGCACACACTGAGGGAAGTGTGCACAGATGGACAAGATGTGACATCTCAAATTTCACATAAAGTGTTCCAGTTCTAGTTAGATGCAACACAGTTACTCATGATTTTATACTTGATAACTTGATGATGCTGGCGAAAAGTCACCTGCAGATTTTATATTATTTTTCTTTATTTAAGAAATATTTTTTTTCTATTATGAAAGGTTTAATTGAGAGTTAGTACAAATTTGATCGAGTTTCCTTTCTATTTATGATATAAACACTGTGACCAAAAGAATTTCTAAAAGAAAATGGTTTTTTTGGACTTGTGCACTCTGCCCACAGTTCATCACTTGGGGAAGTCTGGGCAGAAGCTCGGCAGGAGCAGAGGCAGGATCAATAGGACATGACGTGGCACTTCATTTGTAGTTTAATAAATAAAGCTTACCCGAAGATCAGAGAGTATAACAGCCTCAATGGTCAGCCTTACAGTCCAAGCAGTGGTAACATACACCTTAAATCCCAGAAGTCACACTAGTTGCCATAGAAACCAGGTGGTACATGCCTTTAATCCCAGTGGTACATGCCTTTAATCCCAACCTGAGAGAGGATTATAAAATGGGAGGATATCTCTCAGACATAGCATCATTCTGAGATTCCTGGAGGCAGGATCACCATTTCAAACAGAGGTAGAGGTAAGAGCCAGTGGATGGCTGCGTTGCTCTTCTGGCCTTCATGTTGAAACCCATTTTCTCTCTCTGAGTTTTTTTTAAGCATGCTTCAAGAAGAATATTGTTTATTGTCTTGCTCCCCATAGTTTGATAATGGTTTCTTAATGTACCCAGGACCACCAGCCCATCAGTGGTACAATCAACAGTGGTCTGGAAGCTTCCACATCATCAATACTCAATCAAGAAAATACCACATAAAGGTGCTCCCAGGCCAATCTAATGGAGGTACTTCCTCAAATGAGATTTTCTTCTCCAAAAGGACTACAGCTTATATCCTGTTGGCCGAAACAATCAGCATAATATATATGGGAACTAGTCAACATCAGAACATAAACTGCACATTGAAAACTCAGGGCTAAGCATAAAAGTGTCTTGAATCTCTTGCAACTTACTCTCCCTTCTTTCTTTCAGGGCCTTTTTATCAACACTCATGGGTCAGTATTTCTCTGATACATCTAAGAATGAAGACTGTGGAGAGTTGGAGTCCAGCTTTACTACATATTTTAAGATGACTAACACAGAAAGAAAAATCATTACTCAGGAAATCATCGATTCAATTGAGCTACATCTGACCAAAGGAAACATTCAGGGGGCAAACTCTGTAATCAGGGATACATTAAAAAATATTGATAACATCCCAATAAACGTTGCTATTACTGGGGAGTTTGGAGCAGGGAAGTCCAGCTTGATCAATGCCCTCATGGGGGTGGGACCTGAAGATGAAGGTGCAGCTGAAGTTGGGGTGGTACCAACAACTATGAGGAGCACTCCATACAAACACCCCAAAATTCAAACTTTGACTCTATGGGACCTGCCTGGCATTGGGACTGTGAACTTTCCACCAAAAGATTATCTGGAGAAAGTGAAATTCCAAGAGTATGATTTCTTCATTATTGTTTCTGCTACACGTTTTACAAAACTCGAACTAGACCTTGCCAAAGCAATCAGATTCATGAAAAAGAATTACTACCTTGTGAGAACCAAGGTGGACCGGGATTTAGACAATGAGAAGAAATGCAATCCACGCACCTTTGACAGAGAAAAGACCCTGCAGCAGATAAGAAGCATGTATGTGAATACCTTCAGTCAGAAAAACATGGATGCTCCGCAGATTTTCATGGTTTCTAACATGTATTTATCTGACTATGATTTTCCTGTCCTGATGGACACCCTGGTAAAGGATCTTCCTGCTCAAAAGCGCCACAATTTTACGCTTTCCTTGCCCAATATCACAGAACCAGCCATTGACAGAAAGCACAAGTCTATGCAGCAGACTGTCTGGTCGGAAGCCTTCAAGGCTGGACTCTTAGCTACTGTTCCTGTAGTGGGCATCCTCAGGGATGATGTGGAGAAGCTGAAGGAGAAGTTAAACCACTATCGAGTCCTCTTTGGAGTGGATGATGAATCCCTGGAAGTCATGGCTAAGGATTCTCAAGTGCCTGTTGAACAATTGAAAAAACTCATTAAATCCCCTTATTTGTTGGAAACTGAGGGAGAAACAACATTAGGAGAATTGTTTTTAAAATATTTGGAGAAATTTGCATCAGCTACTGGTGGGCCCTTGGCTACAGGTCTCTACTTTAGGAAAACCTTTTACTTGCAATTTCTGTTCCTTGATACAGTGACTGAAGATGCCAAAGTTCTCCTTAGACAAATTTAAGAAAGTAGTTTAAACTCACCTTATCCACAACTACTGACCATGACAAGATCAAATGATTACTATCAAGAAGTCATTAGATGAATTCCCCCTTCTGACATATTTTCTTTACTCTAGCCAAACCACTATTATCATGGAGACACATAAGATACGGACCATGCTTCTTACTATGTCACAGTCTGACAACTCCAGTCCCTCTTCACCTCTCTACACTCCTTTCTGTCTTTAACTCCACCTGTTGAGGAAAATTGTTTTATTTGGACAAAGATTTGTTACATTTGTTTATGTTGCAGAATATGACCTTAACTGTGTAAAAATCATGGTACATTTGGCATTCCAATGTGTGGCCTGTATTTTCATGTAGGGCCTAAAAAAGCTAAGAAAAAAGAAATAAGAAAAAGAAAGAAGCCACATTAAAAAAAAAACAGCTAAAGCAAGGCCCAGGATTCAATGCTAATAACTCTCTGTGTCATAATTTGGGAGCTGATTGCTGGCCTAAAACAAACCCGGATACATTCACCTGCACAATTGAATACACACGCACAAACATGCACACATTCATGAATGGACACATACAACACCCAAAATGCTCAAGCACACACAAAAGATATGAATAAGTGCTTTGTAGCTAATTCCTCCTAATCATCTAATCAAACATTCTAATGGAATCTCAGGAAGCTGGAGGCACTTGCCATGTATGTATGAGGACCAGAGCTCAATTGCCAGAACTGATAGAGAAGTTCAGTGAATGTGGCAGCCGCCTTGTACTTCCACGCTCAGAAGGCAGAAACACTGCAACCATGGAGCAGGTTGGCTTGCTAGGCTGTGTAGATCTACAAGCTCGGGATTCAATGGAGAGAAACTACGTTGATGAAAAGGGTAGAAAGTAATGGAGCAGGAGACCCAACATAAGCCTGAAATGTCCAAATACATGTGAACATGTACACCCCTCATGGGGACCCATTTTAAATACAAAATAAAATAAGATTCAAGAAGGAAATAAAATCTCAAGTCTTAAACTATGGAAACATAAAAGTTTCATGAAGCTCTCCTCAAGGTTAACAAGTAATGGGTACATTGTCTTAGTTTGTACCTCTGTTGATGGGATGAAACACTAGCTGTTGGTACGCAGTCAATGAAGGGAGCTGTGTGAGGAGATTCCTGAGAGCTTGTGAGAAAACTCCAGTTCAAAGACAGAAAGACAAAACAACCTGCTAGAGCTATCATAAAATTTACATATTTACATACAATTTTTTTGTAACTTCTGTTCTTCCATAGCATGGATTTTTTTCATGGAATGTACTGTCGTGCCCCTCTGAGGTGGAATAAACAGGAGAGGGCTTTACTGTAGATTACTCATCATCTTACCACTAGTATTCAGGATGATGTTTCCAAACAGAAGTTGTCCTCCTGACTCTGTACTGCCTAATCCCAGGTGGCTTTGCCTTTGTGATTGATCATAAATTGAACTTAAGTGATCTTTGCTCACATGATCTTGCTTGATCCTCAAAATGCCCTCAGAATATAAACTGTGTGATTCCCTGAATAAAGTTGGTTATTGCATGAGACTTTAGATCACGTCGTTTTTAGGCCCTACTCTCCCAAGTTCATGCCACCAAATACAGCAGAAACACTAACTAAATCACCCTGAGGGAGGAAAGTATTTAATAGGAAGCCAAGGAACTGTAGTAGAGACTGTGAGGGAACACTGCTTACTGACTTGCTCTCCATGGCTTGTTCACCCTATTTTCTCACACATCCCAGGATCACATTCCTAGGGATGGCACTCGCCAGAGTGGGCTGTGTCCTCCTACATCATTTATCGTCATGAAAATGCCGCAGAGATATTCCCACAAGTCAATCTTATTAAAGAAATTCTTCAATTGAGAATCCCTCTTGCAAGTGAAGCAAAGTGATTCATGCCTCTAATCCCAGCACTCTGGCGATTCTCTATTTACAGGTTTGATTGTTCATGTCAAAGTCTCCCTGGTCAAAGCCACCATCATATCGGGTAGATTAATACAGGTGCCCATATATCTGCCACATTCTTCTCTTCCCATTGTCAATCATTCTTCTAGAAATGAAAGCCTCAGTACAGTTGGGGAGGAACCTGCAACAAGACAGGCTTTGCCCTTCATTTGGTATCGTTTGCATTTACTTATAACAAGGAACATGGGCAATACATTTTAGGAGAAAAGAAAAACTAAATTCTTAAAAAAAGCTTTTCTGGGTGTGTGGTTAGTATGAATTTTATGTGCAATATAACTGAGCTTTTGAGGACTCGGTGTAAGGAGGGCTGTTTTGAAAAGGTTCAGGTCCATTGTGACCCAGAGTAAATCACAGCATCACTTTAGGCTGTTTGAAGGCAGTTCTTTTTGGATCGGCAGTGACATGATGGTCCTCAGGGACTGTGGCACCTAGGACATAAGCCTACATTCATTCTTAAGGCTCAGGAGAAAACAGATCACATATCCACAGGTCTGTGACTCAGACATATGGCTCAGTACTCATTTCCATGAGAATAGATGTGGCAATAACTCTGTCTCTATAGAACAGAGCACAGCACTGCCATGGCTCTAACAGAAAAGGGATGCTCTACACTTGGTAGAACAGGGATCCATTCCAACATGAGTCATAGTTGTCCAAAGGACAGCATTTCAGACCCACAGTGATGAGCCCTGCTGCAGTAGTGACTCTGGATCCTTGGATAAATGGACACGGCAGTTACTAGACTCTTTAAGGCCAGTGAATAAACTAAGAAAATAAACTGGAAATAGAAGGGCATAACTGGGCCTTGGGTCTTGAGGTCATGAGAGATTGAGAAAGATTTAGATAACAAGATTTCTTCAGAAGAGCAGGGCAAGTGTTCTTCCCATTGGGACTGATCTTTAATCAAACCCTCATTCACAGAAGACTTCCTCAGCAGCCTGAGTAGCACTCACCAGCACTGCAAATACAAGTCACAAAGCAGGAAGCTTTCTGGCTGGTACCAGCATATTTATATGTCTTGTGACCAAAGTATATGGTATTTTCATCAATAAGTTCTTGCCATCAGATTCTGTTGGGAATTCAAGAGTAAAATCAGTAGCCTGCATTGAGGTGTTTGGGGCCTCCCCGATCAACAACTGAGGGGCAGGTACCACACAGCCGACACTGAGTTTCTGTTTGATGCCTCCAATAGCTCTTCTTGTTGCTAACTTCATTCCAGAAATAATTAAGTTCCAGACTCTATCTGGAATAAGTATAATCCAGAAATTGTGGGTACATCTGTGAAAGATCTTATGCTGAGGTTAAAATGGGTGAATTCACTTCTAGTCTGGACCTTTGATGTAGGAAGACAAGAGCTTTTAATCTGCCCATGCTTCCTGCCGACAACATATATAAGGACATAGAAGGAGGTACTTTTTGCTCTTTCCCTGGTTGCCGTCACCTTGCCAGCACATCCATTCCATCACTAGCACTGGAGTCTGTTTTGTCGGGATTCCAGAGTATACAGAAGACCAGCTGAGACCTCTAGCCTTGTGGGACTGATGAACTTCTAGATTCTTGAGTTTCCTTTCACATCTAGTCATTGTTGGAACAGCTGGACTATAGACTGTAGTCATTCCAATAAATCCTATTTTATATATAACGAGAGAGATTAATTCTCAGTCTGTGACTCTAGAGAAAGCTGATTGATACAATAAGCTCTGTCTTCTTGGATGAGCATTACCCCCTCATTGCTGTGAACAATAACTCCAGCTAAACTCCTGAAGCACACATGAAAGGTAGAATCCAGTACAGTGCTGTCAGACATCCTCAGTTAGTGATTCTTTCTCTCTCTCCTTCCTCCTCTGCACTGTCCTCTGACCTCTTCCCCATTATTCACCTTTCCCTCTTCATACCTCTTGTGTTCTACTAATCTCCTCTGTATTATTCAGAGATCCTTAGGAGAAGAGAATCAATGGAATGAATAAATGTCTTATACATGCATAATACATAGAATAATCTATTAAGGCAGCTTACATTGGAATAGTATCAACAAATGAATCACAACTGAGAGGCTGAGAACCTGCTAGTTGTTCCATAATTCTAGCATGACTTAGCAGTTAGGGTAGTCCCACAATGATTTTCTCTCCCTTGGCAGGCTGACAACCCCGTCGTTGTTCAGGCCACAAGGTTGAAAACATCTACAACCCCAATCTCGTACTGAAATTCTGAAAGCTTCCTGGAAATTCACTGATCCTGAAGTCATGTTAGAAGCCTGGAATGATTTGTTCTAGTATCAGTGAAGGAATGAGCAGAAGAGACAGGGTAAATCAAACCATAGTAAAAAGGAAGGCCAAGCCATACAAGGCAAGTGATTGTCACCCTGCCTTACCCTTGGCATCTGGGTGTGTATTCTTCCCTCAACCAAAGCAATTGGGACAATTCTTCAGGTGAGGCTCCCTATCAAGTGAATCTAATTTGTGGCCAGTTGACATTAAAGTCAACTTCAATACACTCTATTAAGATCTCTCTTCCCTGTGTGTAGTGACTCCTTTCCAGTTTTCTAGAGTCTATGGTTATCCTCAGTGAATGACTCAAATCTAAAGATCCTAAGTTAGAATCTATATTTTATTAATAAAAATATTAAGTACGTGTTTCTCTGAGTGTGGATTACATTACTTGACATGTATTCAAGATGCATCCATTTACTTGAGAATTTCATAACTGTACTGTTGTTTACAACTGAATAATATTCTATTGTGTGTATATATCATACTTTCAGGCTAACGATGTAATAAGGTAGTTGTACCGTTCTTTGTAACTGCAAAGCATAGCCTGCTAGTAAAAGACCTGACTGAGAAGAATATTTTGATTGTCTACTCGGTTAATCTATAACAAGTTGCTTGGTTATGAGTGTTTATGGGTTCTTGGGATAATTTGTCTTCCATCTGCAACATGTAAAATGTTGAGCTAAGTAAGGGATATAGAAAACATGCTGGTCTTTATTGTTTGTTTTTTATTCACTTATTTATTCACTTGAAAAGCAGAATGTAACCATGGTATAATTCTTAAACTGCTTGAAAAATTTGATTGAGGTATATAAGATGTAAAAAAAAAGCATGCAGTAGGAAGAACATGGAAAGAATACAGAAAAATGTAGAGTAAAGACGGAAACCATCAGGAGAGAGTGTGAGAGTGTGAGTGTCTTTTTCCCTAGCCCCCTCAGATAAAAGTCTTAGAACGTGCTCACTCTGTAGCTTCCTTTTGAGGTCTGTGCTGCTGGGGGCTGGCTCCCCAGGCAGCGATATCAGGCCTTCCATGAGAGAAGAATGTGCTCTTAACTGTTGAGCCATCTCTGTACACCTTTAAAAGAAGATTTACTTTATTATTTTTAAAAGTATTCATCTTTGTATGTGTATGAGTATCTGAGGACAGGTCCTTCTATTTTGGGGGGAGGGTTATAATGTAATTACTACATTTCTCCCTTTCCTTTCCTCCCTCCATTCCTTCCCATATGCCACTCCCCACTCTCCTTCAAAGTCATGGCCTTTTCTTTTATTGTCTTTCTACACATATGTACATATGTACAGTTGTATTCCTAAATACAACCTGTTCAATGTTATAATGTTAAATGTATGTATGTTTTCAGGGCTGACCATTTTCACTGGACAACAAGAAGACCACATCTCCTGATCACAGCTTTACTCGGTGGCCTACAATTCTTGCGTAGGATTGTGTTCTTAAGGTCTTTCACTTCCAAGTCTGGCATCTTCATTAGTCATCCCCTTCAGCTCACCTCTGGGCAGTCGTGTTAGTAAGACGATTAGCCCACTACATCATACTAATGCTTCCCATATGCTCATGGGTGAAGATACCATTCATTGGCACACGAGGAATCACCATCCACTGATAAAAACTGATTCTCGTTCCCTCAGGAGCATCAACTCCCTCATCTATGGGAGGAGCTCCATTACCCATTTCCCTCTGCATACTGGAGTATTTATGACTTGATTTTGGGTGGATTTGTACCAACAACCACAACTTCTGTGAGTTCATGAGTACATCGTCCTTGCTACATTCAGAAGACACTTCTTCATAGCTTCCCTGATCTCTGGCTCTCACATTTTTTTCTGCCTCTTCTCTGTTGCTCCCTGAGCCATGGGAATAGAAGTGTATGGGGGTTTGAATGTAATTGGTCTCTATAAAGTTCTGATTGACCAGTAGCAAGGCAGGAAATATAGACAGTCAACCAGACTAAGAGAATTTGGTGAAGCAGAAAGTCAGAGAATCTGGGCCGGCTTGAGCTTCTGAGACTTTTAAGCCAGCCCCCCCCCCCATGACACACCTTCCTCAACAAGGTCACACCTCCTAATAGTGCCACTTCCTTTGAGCCTTTAGGGGCATTTTTGTTCAAAGTACTGCAAAGATTGAGGCGGCTGATCAATGGACAACTTCTGTATAAAACACCCATGGTAAGACAAGACAGGCAATCCTCTTCAACTCATCTTTGGTTCTTCTGATCTCTGGCAAGGCATCAGTTGTGTTGTATAGTCTTTTCTTGGGGAGACACAAATATTTATTCACCCAATCTAGGAACCCATGACAGACCTCTAAAAAAACTCCCAAACCTAAAAAACCCCAACACTTCTATCTAGCTTAGCAAATGATTAATTCAATAAATTCAATAGGGTGAGGGTTGCTTACAGGAACATAGATCCCCCAGAGACTGAAATCACTGAAAAGCCCACTCCAGCAAGGCAGTGATTCACCATAGCTGCAGCCATGGAGCCCCCTGCAGGATTCACAGGCTCCTCAGCTGCTCTGAAATCTCCACTCCCACAGAAAGCTTTTTGTTATAACCTTGAGGAGAGTTTCATGAATATTTTGTTTCTGTGTCTTCTAAGACTTGTGATTTTTATCACAAGTCTTAATCTATTTTACATGTAAACTGTGCCTCTTTGTGGTGTGTGTGTGTACACATGTGTATACATGTCAGGCTCATGTTGGGCCTCTTCCCAGTTCATTTCTACCTTTTTCTTAAAGGGTGTTTTTTTCAGCTGAATCCCGAGCTTACAGATCTACACAGTCCAGGTAGTCAGTTTGCTCCATGGTTCCACAGACTCTGCCTTCTGAGTGTGGAAGTAAAAGGCGTCTGCCACACCCACTCAACATTTACATGGGCTCACAAATTGAGTTCTGGTCCTCAAACATGCATGGTGAGTGATTTATGCCCTGAACATAGAGCATCCAACTTCCAGAGTTTTCATTAGAATGTTTTGATTAGGAGAAAATAATTAACAAACACCTATTCATACCTTTTGAGTGTGTGCTTGCACATGTTTGGGTGTTATATCTGGGCATGCACCCACTCATGTGTGTGTGTGTGTGTGTGTGTGTGTGTGTGTGTGTGTGTGTGTGTGTGTTCAAATGTGCAGGTAAGGTTGAAAGACAGAAAGAGAAGAACGGAGTTGAATATGGATTGTGGTTATTAGACTCTGACATAGTAGGAAGCATGGTCTTTATCTTTACGTTTTCACATGGTGATAGTGCTTTGGCTAGTGTAAAGAAAATATACCAGAGGGGGAATTTATCTAATGATTCCATGGTAGTAATCATTTGATGTTGTCATGGTCAGTAGCTGTGAGTGAGGTGAGTTTGAACTAGATTTTCAAATATGTCTTTATAAGAAGAACTTTGGCATCTTCAGTCACTGTGTCAAGGAAAAAATGTTGAAAGTAAAAGAATTTCCTAAAGTAGAGACTGGTTGCTTTTTAGACTCACCTGCATTTGCAAGAAGAGGATCATGAAATAAAATGCACAGCTGTTTATCTTTCTACCAAACTTTTTTACTTGGCATAAAAAGCTGGGCATCCTAAAATAACAATATGGAACAGGGCTAGGTAAAAGAAGGAGAACACAGAGAAGCAGCATAGTGATTATGCTGGACAACAACCCCTGAAAGATGATTTTCTGAACCCTGACACTCCACAAACCCAGCCTGAGCTGAAGTCACACAACACATCATCTGGGGTCCTGTGCAGATGCCAGTTTTACTCTCAGCCAATATGCAACCCTAGTGACCCCCTCTGACCACAACCTTAATTCTTCATAATTGCAGCCTCATGTTCCTTAATTTTTACCTTTCTCACCTTCCCTGTCAATGCAGGGATTTGGTCAGGCTTGCGCTTGACAGATCCTACATTGCTGTCTCACACACGGCCAGTTTATATGTGGAACTGCCTTAGCGTATCCAGAAGACACTGTTTTCTTGTCGTTATCCACCAACTCTGGATCATTTTAACCATAAACATTTTTTATTCAATTTAATTTTACACTCCAATCACAGTTCTCCCTCCCACCTCTCCTCCTGCCTCCCCCTTGCCTCCTACCCAGACCTCACCCATATCCACTACTTCTTCCATGGGAAGTCAACAAAGCCTGACAAATTAAGTTGAGTCAAACCAAGCCCCTCCCCTCTGCATCAAGACTGAACATAGCATCCCATCATAAGGTATGGACTTCATAAATCTATTTCATTTACCAGGGATAGATTCAAAACATTTACTTGTGGCTGGCTTAGAATTCAGAGGTTTAGTTTGCTGTTGCAGGACATTTTTATATTCTGTCAATTATATTTTAAATAAACGCTGATTGGCCAGTAACCAGACAGGAAGTAGAGGTGGGACAATGAGAACAGGAGTATTCTGGGAAGAAGGAAACTCTTTCCCCAGTCCTGCCCAGATCACCAAAGAAGCAGGATGTGACATGCCCCACTGAAAAAGGTACTGAGCCATGTGGCTAACATAGATAAGAATAATGGGTTGATATAAGCTACAAGAGCTAATAAGAAGCCTGAGCTAATGAGCCAATTAGTTTATATATGATGTAGACTCTCTGTGTGATTTTCTCTGGGTCTAAATGTCTTGGGAACTGGGCAGTACATAAACCCCAACTAGCCAGCCCTCATGCTACAGTTTGCTACAGGCTGCAACATTAAACAGTAATGGCTCAACCATGTCTTCACAAATGACTTATCAGAGTCAAACATTCTAAACTCCTTGGATATAGTGGTGCCAGGGGGCTGGGGTGACACTTCCAACCAAACATCCCAGAATCTTTGGATATAGGGAGCGCTGCCTCAAGTCTGGCTACTTCCTGCGGACATGGGGCAATGTGGGAGAGAGGAGAATTGGGAGTTGGTGGGCTCACGCTCAGCAGGAGGTGTGGCTGGAGAGGCATTTGGATAACTGCCATCCTGGAGATCTCAGGCATCTGTTCCTCGAGGGAGATGAGAATTTAGGTTTCTAGGAGAAAAAACTAGATTGTTATTACTGGCCCCATGAATGGGGCTATTCATGGGAAGAGTGATTAACTGCCAGAATGAATGGGAAAGAGAACTACCCTGGTTGTACAGGAGAGTCATGAGTGAATAAGTGAGACAAGAGAGCAGAGATGCCCTTTAAAACCAGGTTTTAGTTGTTGGGTAGGTGTTCGTTTGAACCAGGAGAGGTGGTACCAATAGTGAAGCCCCAGGAGCTGATAGGTGCTGGCTTTAACTAGAGGTCCCTCTGTAAGTTGGTCTTGGCCCAGACAGCAGGAGTGACCAGTAAAATATGCTTGAAATTGGGTGGGGTTAAAATAAGCTCTGGAGACTGTTAGTTTTTGCTAGACCAGATAAGTGAAATTGGAAACTCTAAACCTCTGAAGATACACCTGAACCCTGTCAAATCTGGACTATGAAGCCTGTGAAAGAGGCACACCTGTCTGCACTTTTAGCAGGAAACTTAACAAATAAAGTGATGAACTACCAGCACCTTAAGTCATCAAATGCCATCAGACAGATCCGAGAGGGACAGATAAATGAGCAGAAGCGAGACAGTTTTCTTCATTTACGCAGGCAGTCTCAGGTCTCTCCGTAGTCTTTGGTGAACACCAGTCCTAGTAGCAGTATTTGCCTTTAGCTGATGAGACCAGGAGGCCTGAAGATTTTTCTGTGGGGTTAGGGTTCAGGCTACCTGTCTTGGCAGGATGAGATGATTGATCCCTGGATGTAGTGTCCAGGAAGTTGACCAGGTGAAAGGTAGCTTTTTGCTGTATGGGTGGATTTGCCAAATCCAAAGGCAAGCCTCCAGGAAGAACATCTTCTGCAACCATGCATCTTCTTGGAGGAGCTATAGGATGCTGCAGCAACTGGCCTGTCTCTGTCATAAGAAGCTCTTTTGTTAAATGCCATATTCTCAGATTTGTGGAGGCACTTGAGAATCAAGGTACCATTCATTACCTGTCAGGTATATCCAAATTAGACATATAAGTTAAATTTAGACATATAGCTTACCCAATCAGTTACAGCTTACCAATGCTAGTAGAGACAAGAAGATTAGAAGGAATATTTTAGTAAGCCAAAGAATATTAGAGGCAAAATGTCTTTTTGGTAGGTTCAGTGCACATTGGTACTCTTACCAAAGATGGTGCTGAGTTTTTTACTTTGACCTCAGCCAAAAATGGTGGCTATCCATGTATTTGTATTTTTCCAGAACTGTTGTAATCTGGAGTTACAAGTTTTACAGATTTTAAAACAAGCACACAGACACACAGAGACATTAAACAGACATACCGTGGTCACACTATTTACAAATACTTCTTAATAGACAGATGAACAAAACTTTTTTTAGGAACCTGTGTCAGCTGACCAACTTAAAAATTTTGGAGTAGGCTGCTGAAGCCAGTCAAGTACACAAGTGATCCCATTAGGGGCCAGATCAGTAGATGCTGTAAGGGAGAACAGAAACGTAAGCATGGAACACCTTTGTAGTTTTAGAGTGGAAGAATAGGGGGAATGGATCCGGTGTAGAGAGAATCCCAGTGTGACAAGATCACATGCCAGGAAAGCAGACAAACAGCAAACAGCTAGAGAAGCAGGGAGGATGGTTGGGAGTGGGAGCAGGAGCATAGTGTCCAGAAACCATGGGCATATGGGGGGCTGGTTTGTTTCATGCCGACAAAAATTTTAGGCTTTAAGAACATATGGTGTTAGATAATCCCAATTGAAAAAGATTTTGCAAAAGGCAGCCCAAGAGCATTTGGAGATTGGGCCTAAAATTGTAGGTACCCATTTTGGAAGTCTGTTCTGAACCTGAAGCATAGCACAATGCGTTCACTGTGGTAGACTTTGGGTCAAAAAAACAGAGGGGTGTGAGAAATCCCTTAATAGGACATCTCCTGATAGAGGAATCCCACAGAGACAAGGCAGATCTTTGTCCCAGTCAGGGCAGGCACCTGGCACAGCCATATCTACAACAGGACAGCCCCAAATCACATGAGGCCCTGGGCCTCTAAGGCAATGACTTGGAAATCGGAACCCACCCAGATAAAGCTGATCTTAGCCTGGTGGAGAGCAGGTGTGGGGGAGAATGGGGATTTCCCAATACATGGCCCTGGACCAGTGGGGGGAAAAACAGTCCCCTTGGTGGAACCTCCAGATGAAAAGTTTCTGCATCCCGATAAATCTCTCTGTCAATGCAATAATTCAAATCAGATCAAATCAAACTGAATTAGAAAAAAACCCCAGGTTTAGTGGGTACCAAGGCTTCTGGGTGGCCTTCAAGCCCACCAGAGAGAGGAGACAGGGATGGAAGACAGGAAAACCACGTGTTTGTTCTCTGGGGGGAGGGCAGTTTAAATACCTTGTGAGAGTGGTCTTGAGTATCTCTGGGGAGGGTTCATCTTTGATTGGCTTTCTGAGAGGTGGAGTCTGGACTGAGGCAACTCCCAAGGGAGGGGGCTTGAGATGGAGCTTCTACCCAAACAGTATGAATTCTAGTCACCCTGGTATCTCCTGCTGTGTTCTCTTCTCAGGACTTTGTACTGAGGGACCACTTCCTTTTTTTGTTGCTCTTTCCCTGTAGCCACATGACTCTTAACTTAATCTCTTTTCCTTAGGTTCTGCGTCCATCAGGCAGGCTTTAGCATTAACATCCCCATTGAGTTGTAAAATTGTACCCAGCTTTGACATCCACCATCCTTTTACAGTGTTTCTGTCTCTCCACAGCACTTGTTGTCAGGTAATATGTATCTGTCTGGGTTTGCTTGCTGTTAGTCTCCCACAGTATAATGAACCTCAGGTAGCAAAATGTGCTTTTGTCTTGCTCACTTCTTCATGACCGACATATGGTGGCTGATCATCAGAAAATAAATAAGGGCTATGGAAAAATCTTAGACATTTCTTGTGAACATTTGTTCCTGTTCTGTAGTACTCACTGCTCAGTGGGTTATTGAAGACCTAGTGCATTCATAGAGAGTGCATACCAAGAGACAGGGAGAGCACAAAATTAGTCTGATACTAAAGAGAGATGTCCTTAGAATCACACTGTTTATGATAGCAAGCACATACAGACACACTGTATAGGAAGCCCCTGTCTAAACTACACAACAAATGGGGAGACCTATGTAGGAAACCTGAGTTGTAGATCTTTGTTCAGCCTGACTGCAGGCACAGGACGGGAGGAGGTGGTAAAGAGAATGCCTTGAAAGGGAAGCTGAACCTAATTACATAAACACCTTAGCCTGATTTACCGTTGAAGGGAACAGTCACTTACAGGGCATAGACAGAATGTTCTTGAAGGACACAAACTGTTGTCACCTTTTCAAATTTCCCTTCTCATTCTTTCAGCTCTAGCTCCTGGATCTGTGACGCAGATTCCAGTGTGACAGTTGTCTGCAAGGTCTTTCCACTGACTATGAACACAGGGAACGAGAAGGCTGTGACACAGAAGCATTACAAAGGGAAGCCTGCCTGAATGACAGCTGTCACTACACCCTGACACAGCTCATGTTCCTCACAAAGGGAGAGAAATCCTTACTAACTCCTTCTCTACAATAAAGAAATCCACAGTGAAGAAGATTCTTCAGGTACAGGTTTACACAGCCAGCGGCAGGAGCAGCATGCAGAGAGACCTCGTCTTCACAGGCCAGAGGTCTCAGAATACAAAGAATTAAATAACAAGCAAGATGAGAATGAAATACTCCAACTTCATGCAAACTGCAGAGATATCCCATTACTTGAAACAACCATTTCGAGCCATGTTAGTGAGAGGAATAAGAAACAAGACAAAACAATTTAAAACGTTTTTACCAAAGCCAATAACTGGATCATTTCCTTTAGGTCTGTCTCAACTTGAATGATTGGCAATCCTGTCCATCTCCCACCAAAACACCCCCACTTCCAAGCTGAGGATCCCCATTCTCAAGGGAATGTTCTGAAATGTCTTGTTCCCTATCATCTCCTTAGAGAAGAGAGATGGTGAAGGTTAGAAGTTAGATCTGAATGCCCCTGTCCACTAACCAGAGAATCCTGAGTCTGATGTATGTGCTCACTCTAGTTCAGCTACAGGAGCCACTGACCAGTGTGCTCAAGGCTCTTGACATGAAACTCAACCCTGCCTCCTCTGCAGACTTATGTCCTCTTCTAGATTCTGCCCCTCCCTCTCAGTGTGTTTTGGCCAATCACAGAGCAGCACAGATCAGTTGCTTTTTAGAATCACCTGCATTTCCAAGAAGAGGAAAATAAAATAAAACACACAGCTCTTTCTAACAACAGTTTTTTTCTTGGCAGAAAAAGATGGACAGTACTAAAATAACAACATAGAACAGGGCTTGGAAAAAGATGGTGGACACAGAGAAGCAGCTTTCTCACTAGGCTGGACAACAATCCTTGAAAGAAAATTTTCTTGATCCCTGATTCCACAAACACAGCCTGAACCAAAGTCACAGAACACATTGTCTGAGGTCCTGTGCAGATGCCAATTATAGTATCACCCAAGACACAACCCATTTGACCCCCTCTGAGTACAACCTTAATTCTTCATGATTGTAGATTCATTGATTTTTTTTTCTTAACTTCTCTGTCAATGCAGAGATTTGGTCAGGCTTGGGCTTGGCAAGTCATACACATGCTGTCACAACCATGGCCAGTTCCTATGTGGAGCTGCCCTGCAGTGTCTAGAAGATACTGTTTCCCTGTCATTATCCACCAACTCTTCCACTTTTTTCCCCATGAACTTTTTTGATTTAATTTCATTTTACATTCCAACCATGTTTCTCCCTCCCACTCCTCCTCCTGCCTGCCTGACCTCTTCCCTAGCCCTACTCCCCATCCCCTCCTCCCAAAGTGTAAGTGCTCCCGTGGGAAGTCAACAAAGCCTGACAAATTAAGTGGAGGCAAGACTAAGCCCCTCCCCCTGCATCAAAGCTGAGTATGGCATCCCATCAAAAGACATGAACTCCAAAAAGCTAACTAATGTACCAGGGATAGATTCTGGTCATACTGTAGCGGGCGTGGTCAATCGGTAATTAAAAATCAGCCAGACTAGCTTAATACAAAAGATACAGCTTTAATAAACAGAAGGAGAACTTACACCAGAGTCGCAATGGTCCGTCCGGAATGTAGGGGCCAAGAGAGGGCGGGGAAGCACACCTGCCAGGTTTATAGGTAAATTTTTGCCTTAGGGCAACATGCCCTATGGACAGAATGTGATTGGCTGAACTCCCCTATCATCACACTGTCAGGGGCCCCGCAGAAAGATCAAGCTATATGTCTATCTCCCACATGCAGAGGACCTAGTGCTGCCCCATGAGGTCCCATGCAGGCTTCACAGCTCTTGGTCTAGAGTTAGTTCCCATGCCATCTCTGGCTCTTACAGTCTTTTCACCCTTTCTTCCACAACCATTCCTGTGGCTTGGAAGTAGAAATATGTGTATTCCATTTAGTTCTGGGCATTTATCAGTGTCTTAGCTTATGCATCTTGATCAGTTGTGGATATCTGTATTGATTTTAATCTACTGCAAATATGAGCTTCTATGATATGGGTTAAGCAATGTCTTAGCCTATGGGTATAATGGAAAATCATTAGGAGCTGGTTTGATGTTATGTCCTTTAGCAGAATAACAGTATTAGGGCCTCACCATGGTGCATGACCAGCATATCCTTAGGTTATTATGCAGATATGGTTCCAAGCATGGGTATCATCTTGTGGAGAAATATTAAGTTCAATCAAGAAGTAGTTAGCTACTACCATGTTTTCCTTGTCACTATTACATTGGTGGCTCTATCTTATTTGTCCACTCAGCATTGTAACTCACAGAGTTCATACCTGCATATGATTAATGTATCATTTCTTCTCTGCTACTGTGGCTAGAACCTTCCAGCACTATGGAGGATAACCAGTAGGGATAGAACTTCTGGGTCAGTATCAGATTGATTTTCCATGTTCCATATCTCAGGAATATGGTGCTTTTTACTAACAGTATCTTAGCATCAAGTTTTGGAAAAGCATTGACCATGGCCTGTAAGGATCAGGGTCATCACTGGCCAACAAGTCCAAAAAAGCTAAGTAATTCTTGGGTCTGGGATTTTTATTTGTTACCCTGTGGTGTCTATCAGGGACATTACTCCCCATTAGAGGGCAATTCCATCTTCTTTTTTTAATCTGTATGTACATGTATTTAGGAAGTCTTTATATTAGTAGGTTATATGTGACATTTTGAAAATCCTTTAATGTTATTTATTCCTCCTATTTTCACTCCTCTCCGCTATTGTAACCTTTCAATCCAGTTTACCCCTTCTTTGACCATAATTCACTTTTAAACCCTCTTTTCTCTCTCTTGCAAATCCCCCTCCATGACACCATAGTAATTTCCAACCTCTGTGGATATTCCAAATGGAACACATATATGTGAAGGGTGGAAACTAAGATCTATATATGAGAGGGATTAAATGATGCTTATCTCTCTGGGACTCTGTTACTTCACTCAGAATGATTATTTCCAGCTCCGTCCATTTCTCCGTGAATTTCATAGTTTTTATTTTGTTAGCATATAAGTAATATTCAATTCTGGAAAGCAGCACATTTTCCTCACCCATCCATCAGTTGATGGACATCTAGATTGTTTCCATTTCTTTGGTAATGTGAATAGAACATGACTGATCAATTATCAAGTAGTTTAACAGTAGGAGATGAAGTCATTTGGGAATATTGCCATGAGTAGTGTAGCTGGGTCATGTAGTAAATCTTGTTCTCTTCTTGTGGAACTTCCACACGTTACCTTAGTCACTTTCCTAGTTTGCCCTCCGACCAGCAGGGTTTGAGTGTTCAATTTTCTCATCTCCACAACACATTATGTTGTCATTTGTATTTTTGTTTCTAGCCACTCTGACAGGGATGAGGTGATATCTCCAAGTAGTTTTTACATGTGTTCCTGATAGACAAGAATACCAAACATTAAAAAAATATTTCTTAGGCATTTTCAGGTCACCTTTTAAGGACATTCTATTTAAATTATGCTCTGTTTTTAGATTGGATTGATTGTTTTCTTGATGTTTATTTTTTTAAAAGATTATAGATTTTAACACCCTGCCAATTACATAGCTGGTAAAGATTTTTCTCATTCTGTAAGCTGTCTCTTCACTCAAGTGACAGTGTCTTAAAAGAATTTTGTGACAGCGTCTTCCTATGCATACCATGTAAGCCTAGTATCACTGTAGGACCACATAGTCCAGACTGACCTTGACCTCCTAATGATTCTCTTAGCCTTCTGACTGTTGAGATTACAGCTATGGGCCACTTTGTCTGCCTGGCTCAGAGGTACTGTGGGAGCATATTCTGCTTCTTTGGGCAATAGCCTTTAAGATACCATCCCACTTGGGTGTGGTCTGTTTTGCTTTAAAAAGCAGCCATGTGCCTGCTCTCTTGCTTCCAGGTCCCGCTTCCAGTTGCTAGACTCTGTTCCTGGTCGTGCCAGGCTGTTGTCTAGGACAGTGATCTGTAAGTTTTTCCCTTTAAATAAATAACTCTTTTATTAATCATAATTCCAAACTAGTGTGGGATTGTTTTGTGACTTATGCCTTCACAGAACCTCCTTCTTGACTTTGTGAATCAGTCTACAGCTTATGGACATTTTGTGTACATCTCCTATTCTTACCTCCCAGCTCAATTTAAGCCTTCTTTGTCCATAACTGTCTTTTAAATCCCATCTTTCCTGTCTTGAAATTCCCATTCATGGCACCATAGTAATTTAAAAACCTGTGTGGGTATTCCCAGTGGAATAAACATATCTGAATTGTGGAAGCTGAGATCTACACAAGAGAAGGATTAGATGATGCTTGTTTCTCTTGACCCCTGTCAGTTCACTCAGAATGATTGTTTCTGGCTCCATCCATTTCTCCATGAATTTTATAGTTTCTATTTTATTAACAGATG